>NW_019213161.1:0-72577 GCF_002532875.2 Varroa jacobsoni | reverse complement strand
ATAGAAAGTCATAAGATTATTGGATGTAGATATATATATATATATATATATATATATATATATATATATATTGATAAACGGAAACTTTATTCCATCATGTTCTATACGATTAAGAAAGTTACCATTTTCTGTGGTCACATAGTGTGTGCTCATTCTGACCAATTCATTCGCTGTATGTTTTAACTAAGAATTTAACATTGCACAACCCAAATATACGACTAGCCTATAACATACAGGTATAACACTGCTGAATGGAAAAAAACTATCACAATAAGACGTAAGACACAAGATAAGTCCACTCGTGAAATAACTTAAAGTGGCAACTTTCCTTCTCGATATTTAGACAATTCGAAATTATAAATTTAATAATACAGAAGATTGTACCATCTCTTTTGCATCACTTTTTACAGGATTTTTATGCAGTGCAAAGGCGTCCTTTGGACACGAAGAGGAACTAAGAACAATAAACATATTTTCGTCCACTTTTAACCGAGTAGTTTAGCTATCTATATCTTCTGCCTGCTTATTTCGAAAGCAGGACAAATGTGATGCACTTCCGTCTAGCGTGTGCCTCCTTTGGCTGGAACCCTTTTTTATACACTTTAAAATCTTCAAAGCCATTTCTCTTCTTAGCACAAATGTGCTTAATTGACAAATTGATTTTCATGTATAACTCTCAATCGTTATAAACACATTTCTTTGTGTTTGATGCTTGATTCTTCATGAAATCTAACCGTCGCCCTTGGCTAGATAAAATTCGCTTGTCGATAATTGTTTATATATATATATACATTCATATATACGTACATACGTGTATATATGAGATTAGTGTGTAAATATTCGTGGCTGTATTTTTCCACGTGCGTGTATATATGAGATTAGTGTTTAAATATTCGTGGCTGTATTTTTCCAAGTGAGATATGCGCCTATACACAAAGAAAAAAACCAAAGACTATATCATTTAAAGCAGACAATTAAAAGCAAACATTACCAGAGAGATCCAGTGGCAAGAGTACTTGAGCTGCGACCACTTTTTCAACGTGGATTCCATTGTATTTCCGGTCGACATATGGTTGAATTCCTCCGCCATATCAATAGGCTGGTCCTCGTCAAACATCATGCCGAGATAGGCTAGGTTTAGAAGAGCCAATAGTGTCCACAGGCCATTGATGAGATTCACCCACCAACATGTTTGTGGTGTATTTCTATGATCACATAATATGTGGCACGGACGAGCACCAATGCACGCATTGAAGATTGTCGCTAGCTTAAGCCGAAGAGTATGCTCCGCATAAGTGTAAAAACCGAGTGAGAAAAGGACAGCAGATAGACGGAAGCTAAGACCATGCAAAAGTGCGGATGCAGCAAAAGTTCCTAGGGTAGCGAGAAAACGCCCGCCTGAGGGTAAAATTCTTCTAAACACGTAGTTTTTGAGCCAAATGTGCATGGGCTGATTCCACCGAACAACCACCTCGACAAGGGAACGAGGCAACTCGATACAAGCAGGCCGCACAACTTCCAAATTCCTGATTGAACAAAAAAGAAAGAAAGAAAAGTAGCAAAAAGAACAGATCAAATCTTTGTTATTAACACTGAAGTCAACTACGTTAACTGGTGCAGGCTTAACACATATACTGATACGTGTCAGAATAGAGCTACAACGTTTTCTGTAAGTTCTAAGTGAAAGACGATTGAAACAGTTGCGGTCGATTAAACGACGCGTTATCAAACGAGCTACGGACATCAAAGGAGCTACGGACCATTGGTCCAGTTCGTCTTGTTGGTGCCTCCCCTGTCTTCGTATGCCTGCCGCAACAGCGGTGCTTTCTCCGTGGAAGCAGACAAAGTAATGGGACATCCGAAACCCCAAGGCGTCGCGAAACGCCAAAGACCAGGCGCCGTACTCCTCTGCTCGACCAAAAAACCTGTGATATTATGCAAAGGTAAATACAATTTTAGCCAATAAATATCAAAGAGCTGTTTTAACACTGGCTGACTTATAGTCAGCCAGTGTTACGAGCCTGCCCTACCTAGTGACCTACGCGAGCTTTGAATGGCAAATGTCGGATAAAGAGCATAAAATGCACAAGGGTACCAAAAGCACCCTCTTGTTTACTTGAGTAACAAGGTAAAGGTTAATTGATTAAAAAAATATTTTACGAATAAGCAATTATTGTATGCTGTGATTTTGTGCAAAATACACGGACAAAATAATTTATTTGATAAAAACGACCCTATTATAAGATATGGTTTTTAAACGCGTGATTGAAAGCGTTCGTCGATTTACCCATATATCGGTCCTAACAGTCATTTTCGCATAATACAGTGATCCCACTTACTACAATATACAAACGTAGAAACATTATGCAAACATGTAGAGCCCTGGTTAATTTCCTCCATGAGTATAAGGCTCTGGACGAAAGCTTCAAAATTAATTTTTATATAGGATTTTCAACTGATTTCCTTCTGCTTTAGGTTTCTATTCTCACCCGAAACCTAATATAACTGGCCAAATGGTCGTGGGAGCCCGCATTCAGGGGAACATGTTGCGCTGCGCTTATGGACCTGTGTGTTGTTACTCGTTAAAATTCAGGAGCTCGTTGAGCACTTATATTTCGATTCCCAGTACTCTGGATGATGACAAATGTTTCGTCCTGCACTGTTGATAATTATAGGGTCTATTTTCTTTGCGAGTTTGTCCAGGCTATCGTTGCCTATCGCTAAACACTCTTTCTACATTTGGTGTAGTTATCTATGTTCGCCACGCAATTGTTCCCTGCCTTTTTGACTAAGCTTAGGCTGTACATTACAGTTGAGAGAAAATTTAGCTTGAGCAAAGAGATAGGTACCCAAAATGCTTGTGTAATCTCTCTACGTATCTGTCATAGTGAGTGGAGTCATTGTGTCATGCTAAGTAAATGTCACCTCGATAGATAAACAAGAACCTTTAGATTTGCTATTAAGGCAATACTTTATACTTGCATCACATGATCATGCACAAATATTACTGTCATCTCAGCGTTTTTATTCAGAACCCTTATGCGTAATTACTGCTTGCCGCAGAATTTTTTTAAAATCTGTTCCTTTCTGCTATATCACGTAAGCAAATGTAGTCATTTCAAAATAAGAGCCCGGTAAAATATGTGAAGGCGCCATTGTATGTGCAACTTGGGGGCTGTCCTAAATAATTCATACGTCTATAAATATGATAGAGATCAATATGTTTTCGTATCTTTCATAATTTTCGTAACTGTTATTTATAGTGTGATTACATGCCAATGAATTCCACAGGCCGATACAACCAAACACATCGTCGAAAGAAGTAACGCCCGAATAACCGACAAAAACCACAATGGATCAAGCAGATCAAAACCGCCTTGTTCAAGACTCTCGCAACCTTCAAGTGACCTGCAAAAGATAGTAATTTAATAAAAGGCACAATGCAAATTCGAAGGATTAAACTAAGAAGTGTTGCCGTCTTCTTCGATGATCTCCAACAGTTGGTTGTGGCCACTTATTGTTTTAATTCGGTTATATTACGTATGCATATTTATACAAATGTTAAAAAAAAACAACTTTAAAGTTTTCTATTTCAACTATTTCAAAAAATTTCTAGGTGAATTTGGAATAATTTCAAATTAGGAAACTCCCACCTACCGGTGATAGTCGTAGAACGATATCCATGGGCCGAAGATGATTGTCGCGCAATGAAATACGAACCCGAAGAGCTGCGGCAGCGATGGCAGCCGTGTGACGAGGCCAGAGTCCAGATCAAGTGCAAGCGAAATTATTTTCATTGTCATCACCATTACCGTACCTGTTAAAATAAATAGTGTATAAATTATAAAGAGCTTCTTATGATGTGGCGGCTAGAATCGTCTTGCTCATCGGATTAGCTGCAGACGCTTACGCAGCCGAGCAATCAGTGTAATACTAATTTCTTATAATGTCTAGTTGACTTATGTGATTCTTGTCAATGAGAATTCTTATCAGTCACCCTCAGAAGACGCGTAAACAACGCCCGGACATATGGGTTTTGTGTAACTCTTGTCTTCCAATGGACGTAGTCATGTACGGACCTCGAATTCGGTTCCATTGCGGTGGAGCAAGTTTATATTCTCCAACGATGATGATCATGGCTAAGCATGCGAGCGTTACAATCGTTGTGCGCCTGAAATAGTTTCGAAAAAATGATATTGTTTTGCTTGAAGCTAACAACACAAAATCTAAGTAGCGCTCATGCACTGGATCGAGTATAATAATTATAGTATAACTAACGTGTTCGAATTGCGATAGAAGTTGATACTGTGTGACGAACCATTTTCCGAAAAGCCAATGCGCAACGTAGAGAGTTGTGATAGATATTACGCCGAAGGTGAACGCATAAAAGCTATGCCAATCCATTACAGCAACCATACAATAGAGACCTAACAGAAACGATACGGTATGGATCAGCCATCGAGGTACGCGTGCTGCAATTTTACAATGACAAGTAAATAGAATAATGATGTAAAAAAAGTGGCTTCAGTTGAAATTTGTGTAGGTTGGTTTACTAATGCATAGGTTAATTAACGATTATAGCATACCTAAGAGTGAAAAAGCTGATCTCTGTTATCTTGACTTCCCGCCGAAACGTAAAACTAATTTGTCTTAGAAAAAGACGGCATATGGTAGACGATAACTCAACAAAAATATTCCCTGTTTTACGTCGAGTACTGGAATCATTGGCCTTACTTCAGACAACTGGTCCCTCCCATCACAAAGCAAAATGTATCCACACCCGAACTCGCGCCCAGACCATGACGTGTACGTAAGTTTAGTAGCCAAGCATTTTACCCATTGCATAACTCATCTGACGCGTGCATAGCTTGAGCTGTAACGCTATTATGTAACGACTGATGGTGTAAATCCAACTGGAAAATAGAGTGAGAGAAATTTTCCAATGCTTCGTCAAAACCTTCTCGGGAAGAGAACTGAATAGGGTTCCAGTTAGAAAAAATGCGAACAATGCAGCCCTACTCTCAAAATGAGCTATACAATACATTTTCTTAATATACATTTCGGTATACATAAACAGTCTTGGTAACCAATTTCTTGAAACAGCAAGATCTTTAGCTCCCATGATGCTGCCATTAATGCTTTCTGATTGACATAAGTAACATAATAACTTGTACTACAACAGCGATAGTGGAAAATGAATATGCTTAAAGGGCAACCCATCATCTTCGTAAACAATGAGCCCATTTAGATCACTAGAAGGAAGGCGATAATAATGTTATAGGTATTATACCTATTTTTCTAACGAAAGGATTCTCAGGTTTGCTTCAGCGACATGTTTTTTTTGCCTCTGCATTTTATGAGCGAATATATTAGATCAGTTAATACACGTAGTAATGGAGCGCATTCTCATTGTCGGTATTTGATAGCTACAAGTAGAGTTGCATAAATAACCCGCAGGGTCCATTAAGTGCAGAGCAGATTGAGCGCGCGAAGCGCTGACCGACAGGTTGAAGTATGGCGAACACTCTGGGGAAGTTGTCGCTTGGCAACGGCTTTACATAACATTGACAATAACACCTCAATTGGACGCGTTTTAACACGACCTCCTACTCGAAACGTGAGCTTTAACGCACACATAAATTTTTATATACATTATTGAATTGCCTCATGTTTTGTCATTTCATAGGTCATTTTTCTTTCCGTGCATGAGAGTATTGAAGAAATTTGCGTCTGTTTTTAAACTGCAGGAAGTTAGTCTAAAAAGCATAGCAGGTTCCCAGATTTGCTAAACTATAGTTCAAAACTAATATTCTCAAATAAGTTCCACGCCGAATTCAAATTTACATTTACGCGTGAGACATTATGTTATCCATCGTTGTTGTAACTTTATTGGGTATCATTTCATAGTAATAAACTATTGTAGTTTCTTTAGCAGTTTAGCTTAGATGATCGATTTATAAAAAGACAGCTAGGGCGAAAGTGGTGCGTGCAATATACATGTTCTTTTGATTAGCGTTTCTTTAATTAGGAAAATCTCAGAACCAACAAGATCGATTCGTTCATTGCGCACGTAACAAGAGTGATGCGAAACGAGTTACCAGACGGGTATTATTACAATATCTTTGATAATCGGATTGCCATTGTCCACACTGTTCTGGAAAGATTACTTTAAATTATCGTATGACGCACTTTCTTACACTGGCCTGTTACTAATGAGTCAATATCGTGCAGTATCATCATGTCGTTGACAACTTTTGTAACATCTTCCTTATAACTTCCACCCGACCCGAGCAAGCATTGCAAAACTTCAGTTTTTCGTCTTTTAGAGACTAGAGAAGACAAATCAGCACAGTTACAACAAGGACCATTTCCTTTCTAAAATATTAATCGTTTTATTACTTGTGTGTGCACGTATGGCCATATATAAATACCCCTGTCAATATGCAACCTTCGTGAATATGTGATAGCATAAAATTTTTGACGACGTCAACTGTCCTGCATAAGAATCTGGATAATATGTGAGGAAACGATCCGCAGGCGGTTCCGGAAAAACCTTTCAACAACGCTGCTAATATATAATGGAGGGGCGAGCCAGACATTACGATCATTCGAACTGGTCGCCTGGCTCGGGCAGAACATGGACCTACTCCAGCGGAGACACTTCAGAACAGGTTGGTTCGCAATAAACTTTCGAAAATATTGAATCATTTTGTTTCTATAGAGTTGAAACCTTCTAGAAACATTGCTTCCAGTATTTCTTTTTTATGGGATGAGTGCTAATCTATTTCGTGCTATAAAGCAAGCCAAATTTGTATATAAACGTTAAGCCTGTTTGGATCTGAAAGACGATGTTAAGAATTGCCACTTTAACTATTTTGATTACTTTTATGTGGGCCCGGAAGGGAAGCATTTGTAATTCAAGTTACATGCCTTGGAAAACGCATAAAAAAATATCTATCGGCGCTAACGTCTCTAGATTTCATTACGATCACCGGTAGGATGCCGACGACTTCAGTAATCCTAAAGCTAACGAAAATCATTTCTACCAAAAGTTGACGAGTCTTACATATTGATCGTATGGCAGGTCGAAATGAGAAGAGCAAGGGGTTAGGATGGTTTTACAGAGGTCAAATGGTGACAGCTACTTCTGCCTCAATACTATTATTTTAACGCACCGGTGTAATTATGTAACATCCTTTATGCAGTGTGCCGCATTCATGGAAGCGGTCAACTGTTCATCGGTAGAAGATATTAAAGATGAGAATCTGCGCGAAGAGGTCCAACTTTGGCTACAGAGGTTCGTTTCACTACAAGTCGTCGGGAAGAACATTCAGAAGGGTCAGTAGCTCTAGTGGAAGTGGGTTGATGTAAACTCTCGTGGCAAGCTGAGGTATTCCAAGATGATCAGTCGTTGAAATCCTAAAAATAATTGAAAATTAAGGCATCTGTACCACTAACATACAATAAGTTCTCATCCAAAACTTATTAATCCGCTTATTTTAAACAAGAACAACAGCAACAGGACATTTTTTATGCATTATAGGAAAGCTCGAATTTGAGAGCACTAGTGCTTGGTGCCATTCTATAAATTGTATTGTCGAAAAAAATATTGACTGCTTTTAAGCCAAATCAAGGCAAGTATTTTTCTGCTTTAAAACAATATTACTGAGTTAAATACGCGCCATTTTGAGTAACAACAGTCTGCCATGTTGCTGATGACGCCATAACCCCATCACCGTAGAACTTCTAAGGTTTGTAGGCGAAAAATTGCTACAAGTAGTTTTTGTATTCTCCTATTGTAACTAAATGAACATTATTAAGGGAGTCCTGCAGAGACCTAAACAGACGATGGTCTGATAATGCAAGATCATGGTTATGCGGCAAATCCATCAAATTTCTCACGCAGATTCTCTCAACATTTGCCAGGTATCTCGAGGTGTATATGGTCTGGCATTGCCATGGCGGAAAAAAATGCCTTTTCTATTAATTAGTTCTAATCAATTTTTTTCAGTAGTTTGTTGTGATTTTGTTGGATGTTGACAGTAGAAGTCCGGATCAATCGGTCTGCCTGGTGGTAGCAACTCGAAATGCATGATTCATTTCCAGTTCCAACAAACACGTAGCATCGCCTTCTTTGCCATCAGTATAGACTTTATTACATGGAGCGTATTTTTTATTTACATATTCCCTTATGATCACCTGTGATAAACTGCTATCGAAATGGCTCGATTTCGTTGCGTTTCTGTAAAGCATCGCTGATAGAAAAACGATCTACTCAGTTCTTTTGCGTCAATTCGTGTGATATCTAAACATCGAGCTCCTTTTTAGGGCCAGCTTTGTTCAAATAATTTCAAACTGTTTGCTGGTGCATGTTTAATTCTTTCAGGATGCCATGCTTACTCATGTATTAATCTTCTTATTCAACTTTCGCAGTGATTTCATTAACCTTTTTCATAACTGGTCGATTACTGAAAGGCGTATCTTTCACATCAAAATTTCCCAAACCAAAGCGATGAAATCATTTTTGGCCAGTTTCTTTCGATAGCGCATTTTGATTATAAAAAGCACAACAAAACAAATACTTCTTTGATGACCTAAAATATTATTAAGTAAAGACGCGAAACAAAGCACGAATTGTTGTTGCAGAGCTCACACGATATAAATAGTCCCTAATTGTAGAAATTGGGTTATCAAATCAAATTCGGAATAATCTCGACGTATTAGCGCTCTACCTACAAAATATTTACAATGCGTGGATTTGAGATTTAAAAACCTCCCAAAATAGCACATAGTTAACAAAGCATGTTTAATGAAGCGGACTTGCCAAGCGTTGCTGTACCCATACTGATTTTGAGATGAAAAACTCTTGATGATAGCAGTAATTGCCTTCGAAAACGAAATTATATTCGATTACGAAAATTATATATTAAAAATACAATTTCGTTTTCGAAGGCAAAACCCCCGTATCAGCTACCGATCAGCCGCTTCGAGTTGCCCAAATCCCTTTGGAGTTCGATCCGCCTCGAATTAAACGCTGGAGCGCCGACGACGAAGCTCTTCGACAGTATGTGATAGATAAACTTGCCGAATCGATGCGCATTGAGGAGTGGATGACCCCAGAAAACAGTAGTCAATTCTTCGATCCAGCTTCCATTTCCGAGAAAAGTAATAGAAGAGACGACAACCGCATTGAGATATATTCGAATGGTATTGGCTACGATGACGACAACGGAAAAACCGCCAGAGGCTTTGACCGTAGAAGGCTGTCTAGTCAGGTACGCTCTAAAGAAAGTTTCCTGGCTTTGAATTGAAAAGAGCGTATCGAATTTACCCACGGTTACATTAGGCCTGAGTTGGTAATCAAAGAAAATTTTGCAATGAATTTTTGTGGTCGTAATTTGCATCACAATGAATCCTTTAAGGATAATATATGACTCGGATAAATAGACGTAACCTGATTGTGGGAGATAATTTAAAAACGCTAGGCCAAATTGCGCACAAATAATATGTGCTTTCCTCACGTTTCAGCTCTCGGAAGCATTTCATATATTTGCAAGGACTACCGATCTACCGCAGATAATTACGTCGACGGCAAATCTTAATTATTAGAAAAGTCGCTAAAGGAGACATATTATAACGTTCGAAGAATAAATACATTTCTAGATAAATCAGTTTTCCTTAAATCGACAACTAAGTTAGTATAGCGAGCACCTCGAGCAGATGAGTCACTGTTGGGCGACTAGCTAAACTCCAAGCACCCATCGAAATAGGACTAAATAAAAAACCGGAAAAAAATTCTCTGGTACGGAAAATCTAAAAAGAATCTGGTTTTTATTTTGCCTGAATGAGAGTGATTCTACCGTACTCTACACCTGTGTGGAGTCTTTGTTGAATATCCGAATAAGGACTCAAAGAGAACATTACATTTCACGTTTTTTTTTAATGACTAGGGCTTTACAGACGAAGATTGTTGTTATAGCGAGAAAGGAAAAAATTAGCTACATTGGAATAATGCGTCATGGCAGGTACCGCCCGTTATCCACATAGAAAGCAAGTAAACAGACAAAAAAAATATTGACTATAAAGTGGAGCCGGAACTCTGAAAGTTTAAAACAACATAATAAATAAAAGGTTTTTGCAGAAGGTACACAAAGTTTCTACGACAATACTCCCGCCAATAAGACAGAATTCAAAAGCAGCACACTTCTGCGCATCTTGCAGAGAAGCTGAACGCGAGCGCTTAACAGCAAAAATCAAATCTAAAATGTTGGGTACCAATTTTATCCTACAAAAGTATCCTAACGGTTAGCGAGAGCTAATAAGCCAGTAAATAAATATAGTAATATATCCTACAAACGATCTCTATGTCGAGAGAAACCGGTACAATTATTTTGTAGAAACTCACAGGCTTAAAAATAATTGAAAAAAAACAGCGTAACGCTACGATCACCAGTAAAGTAACCGCTTTACCCGTGCTTTCAATCAGATTTGTGTACAACATACATATCGTGAAAAACAGCTGGATCCAAGTCCACCGATAAAATAAGTAACTTTAAAGTACATTAACAATGAGTCTCCCTGATTCCGGAGTGAACATTTACAATCTGGGCAAACTAACCATGACGTTATACAATCAAAAAGCGAAACTTTGACAACTGCTTCGGATTTCGACTACCCCGCACAAGAGCAATTTTAAACGGTACAGCACAAATCGTTTATGCGGGTCCGAGACATGTTTTGATGTTGCATACACTCTTTGCAAGTATTCTTATTATGAAAATATAGACGATTATACATAATGGTTAGTGGCATGATGATAAAGATAGCAACTGCCTCGTAGGCCTCGAGTGATGCACATTAGAGTGCTATGTATTTGTGATTCCTTCGAGTATAAAGGTATAAATGTGTTCTTACGGTAGCTGGCGATCCACCGAAGGAAACACGAAGACAAAACAACATAGGCTGTGATATCGAACCAGTCCCGAAGAGTGCCCTTCATGCAATACTTCCATAAGTCAGCAAGTGACATATACATCTCGTCCGGCTCGCCGTATAGCTGAAACACAATAGTTTAACAATAAAAATTGAATAAATTAAGCAAAGGGAAAAATAGAAAAATTTGTATATAAATAAAAAGCAACTTGCCATTCATAGTAGTAGATAAAATAAGGCTTTATGGCCACTAAGGATAGAAGAAAGCACATTTTTATTAAGTCAGCGCAACGCAGTCGACAACGTCCTAAATATGCCTCAGTTAGTCATTTTAGCCCAAATGCTTAGACATTAGCTGACGCTATTTGTTTGAAATAGGTTCGCATTCATTTTTGCCATCCTAACTTATTGTATTAATGTATAAAGTAAAAATATATTTTTAAAAAATAGTTCCTAGAAATTCAAACTATTTTACTGCAGTAATCTCGTCCACTTTAGTCAAACAAAAAAAAACATATTATCCTGCTGAAAATAGGAGAATTTTCTAAATTGGTAATATAAAAATGCACAATAAAAACGGCTGTATCTAAGCTTGAAATATTACATAAAGAAATATTATGTTGATGAATGTAGCCCAAAAATTACGTGAAAGTAACGGAATCACTATGCTACCTAAAATGAAAAACTTTTTGTAACAAAAGAGCTTTACGCTTATCCTGCCTGAACCGTAACCCCTTAAATAAACGCCCTATGTTCTATTCGAGCGAACGATAAAAAATAAAATCATCTGAAGACAGAAAAGACGTCTCAATTAGAGACTAGAAGAAAAAGGTGTCCTTACCTAACCCCCACTTAAAAAATTGTATATGCTGGAGCTAATACGCTATAATACGGAAACTAATTTCGCAATAGGGAGGTTTATTGTGTCGTTCCTAAATTTCGATATTTTGCACAGGTCAAAATTGCTTTTTAATCATTTACTACTTCTTTCACCAATTACAATCAAAACTCCTCAAAATCGATTACGATGTCCGTGTAGATGTTCGCATTTCTACTCATAGTTGACACAAGAAATTTGAACTGTATAATTACTAAGTGCTATTTTTACAGACTTTTTAAACGTATTTGAAGTTTAAAACTTAGCACCCAGAGCTATGTTAGCGCTGTTCTGACTACTCGCTTTCACTTACTTAGCAGGAGAAATGACAAGAAGATCAACTGTATCGATCGGAGATCATCGAAACTGAGGCAACTTCAAGCAGCGAAAGTCTACTATGATTGCAAAGCAACAGTTAAAAATTACGACACCACGAAGATTTTAACACTTAACGCATCATAAATTTCGCGGCATTTTTTCTTCAAAGTAAACTGTTCCAAATACACGTCCTTCAATACTTCACTATTTACTTATAACTCACCTGATAGGCCATGTCATTTTCGATAGTTTCACGGTCCTCCTCCTCGAGGTTTCCATAGTAATCTAGCTCAGAGTCCATCACAAATCTCAGGAGAACACCAATAAGTGTAGTTCGCAACTTCGAACGATTCCACCGGCACCTTAGACAAACTTCAGCGTCTCGCGCACCGCGAGCAAAATGTTTTGGCGGACTACTGTGCTGTCACTTGGCGGACACACGAATATCGTAGAAGGTTAGAGGGGCCGCCTTTTAACAAACTTGGAGCCATTGCATTGAGCCGTTTTCTCTTTAGGAGCCTTGTGTTTACAACATATTTGTTTTTGTGTTCCTTAAATGCCATGGCACTTCAACCGCTGTTTAACTACTTTACTTACTTAAAGTTACAGTTTCTTGAGAACGCAAAGAAACAGCTTGCACCATATATATGTATACATATATCGCAATGACGCTATCGCAATGTTAGAAGACAAATGAATATACACTGAGACACATTGTTCTTTCCCTTTCGTTGCCTAAACAGGACTCTAAATTCGAAAGCATTATAATACTTATTAGCAAGTATATTGCACACAGCAAGTGAATTATTCAGTTGTTAAATTTGTTAGGCCAATAAAATACGTCAACTTTTTCTACCACAATATGTTTCTTCGTGTTCGACATCTTGGCGGGCACACGCTTGCACTTTCCGTAGGAAAAAAAAGTGGAAGAAAGCATGACTAGAGGGTTGCTATTGGTCACCTGACCACTTGGAGGCCTTTTTTTCCTTGACTTCTTTCTACCAAAGTCACAGACTTGTCTGCGTGCGTAAGTGCAAACAGAATTCATTTATTCTGTTTACAGATAACAATACCTAAACAAGGAACTGCACCTATCACTCAGTAATTTTGGCCATGGCTCTCGTACGCGGTAAGAACGATTTTCTTTTAGCGCCAGACTAAGTTTTGAATTGAAATGATGTAAAGTGATTTGCAGAGAAGTGTCTACTCATACAGTTGTGCAAATTACTGATCTAATGGCGTGTTGTTCATAACATAATGGCAGATTTGAAAGAAAATTTGTCGGACAGTCGAGCAATAAAGATCATCTTCTCAGGTTAAGAATAATTTGTAATATTGTTATCGCACCGCAGTTTTCAATAATAGTGTAAGGGTGCGCGGAAAGCAACACGTAATAATAGGAAATGTCTTATTTTGCCAGCAAATGTTGTTTTTCCGAACAAAAATCGGCGTTTTTATTAAAGAGAGTCAATCTAAAGTCGAAAACAACATTAAGGGACTGACTTCATTTACTTCTAAAGCTAAGCATAACAGACTGCTAGCACTGAAGATGACGTGTCAGTTCTTTGAGAAATACAGTTTGTACTAAATTTTTACTTTGGTTGGATTCGTAATTAAAAAAAAATTTTTTCTAAGCTTCATTGTGTATGCACAACGAAGCCTAAGTATAGTTTACCTGGTATAGATTATAAACTTTATTGGGGTGAAACTTATAAAATTATATTTCTAATTCAAACTAAAATGTCATGTAAAAGGGTTATAATCAGCAATATCTGCTTTTTATCCATCTTGAGAACTTATACTAAACCAAATTTGGTCCTTTTCTGAAACTTGTAAGTTGTCTAGAAACCGTCTAAAAATTTGCGCTTTGAACATTTATTAGTGTTGCTTCGATGAGGCATGCCAAAAAGAAACATATTCGTCTGCGCGCTGTCAGTTCGAGTTCTCTAATTCTAATCTCGCCAAAAATTCCTTATGGTTGGCATACCGCTGGTATAGCAAATAGACCAGTTGTAAGATACTCTACTGGGACACTTGTACGCGAAGTAAAAAGCAACAAGTGGGTTCAATGTGACGTTAATGTTGACTAGCTTTCAATGTCGAGATAAATGAATATGGTGCGTGTTGCAGGTGTCTATGTTGTGGGCGCAAAGCGAACTCCATTTGGCGCCATGGGCGGTAGCCTGAAGGACTGGTCCCCCACAGATCTTTCGGTCGCCGCGTCTAAAGCAGCCATCACACAAGCAGGTGAGTAGCAATAAGGGAGTAATCGCAGTTAAACGCATAAAGCATTAAAAAATGTTAAGCTGTTACAAATGCGATATTGAATAGCTCTTGGGTTACTAAGGCTAGATTAATTATTTTTAATATGTATTAGAAATACTCTTTCTCATCTTTTACACACGTCTACCAAGGCTCTAATAGCGACTGGACAGCCGAATACTTACCATTCACAATCCCATGTGTTTCTTTATTCATGGCTTCTCGAAGTATATCTGTAGTGTGATATGCTTGCTTGCCTACCAGTTGCCCTTTGGTAGGCATGGAAAGCTCCATAATCACAGAAATTGAGATCGGAAGAATAAGCATTCCTTTTCTAGCAAAGGATATTCCTTTGCTAAATCTAGGAAGTAACTGAGATATGGTGATGAGTTACTAGCGTTGTCATGCCCAGACTATGTGCTTCCTGTTGCCGTATTAATAGTTCATAAGTTTCTTGGGACACTCGAAACACCGAGCTGCATTCATCGTTTCATCTTTAGCGAACACCTCATAGTAGCAAATGCTTTCGATGTCAACTGCATGTACTACCACCATCTTAAATCCGAACTTGCTTAACACTGCAACCAAATTCGATTCCTCTCCAGAGTGAAGTTATTCTGTCGCTTTATCCCTTCCCGACTGGCGGTAGGGACTGAACCATGCTTCGTCTGTGGCGACCGTGTGCTCCATACGAATTTTCTTTTAATTAAAATTATGCAAGTTGCATGCGGAATACACCCAATGGATCCCAACTCGCTCGAAGTCAATTTGTAGGGGATCCATTTTACTCAGTTTCCGCATTTTTAGTATTTGGGTTATAATTGTGTAAAGTGTTTCATGTGAAATTCCTGTTTTGGTCGACAGAGCCCTTAGACTTCACACTGCTTTCGTAGAAGGTCTTTTTAATTGCGGCAACGCGTTTTTGTCTTTCGAATGCCGAAATCTAAATATCTCCTCGTTAGTCATCAACACTCTAATTTCCATTCTTGAAACGTTTGCATTTCTCACGTAAGGTGTTTTCGTTTAAGACCATGTAACCTAGTGTCTTCACCAATCCTCAATGAATTTCCTTCGAAAAACAGAAATTACCAATAGTCAGCCTCTCTTGACCATTGAGCGACATTAGTAGATCGTTTGGGGCTCAGACTCATTTCTCCTAGAGTAAACTCAACCGGTTGAAACTTACAGGTCTGTAGAAGATTGGAATTAGCTGAATTTCGTCTGCGAGCGTCATATAACTCAAAAGTAACAAAAAAACTAACATAAGTTAGCCGGATATACTTGTAGCAGCCTAATAAGATAAACTATCTTGTTAAGCATTGGCTTTGTACTATATTGAGACTTAACGAATGACCGCTATTTCTTTTAGGAGTGGACCCCTCCAAGATTGACACGTGTGTTGTAGGAATCGTCAATCAGTTTGCTGCAAAGGACGCGCCTTACTGCTCTCGACATACAGCTCTAAAAGCATGTATTAGAATCTCAAATCGATTTAACAATTGATACGAAAATACGATGACGATAAATTAATTTAATATGGTATTAGTTTTATTTCACTCGTACATATTACTATTTCAGGTTGGAATGGGACAGCATACGCCGGCTTTAAACATTAACCGCATGTGCGGTTCCGGGTTCCAATCAGCTGTTAACGTCGCCCAGGTAACTGTACGAGGAGGTGTACTCACGTAGATATCTTAGAAAAAAAGATTATACTTTTGTCCACTTGCATGTAACTCTATCAAGCATCTATCTGTTCTTAATGTTCTCATAGCATTTTTACAATGTTGGGCTATAGATAGGCTCCTTGTTGTCAAGCCAGGTTAATTCAACGATGCTAATGTATATAAACCCTGGCGCAGATTCATAAATTTTTCCTAGAAAATCATCCGTGTCAAATGACGGTAAAGGCTTTTTAAAGGCGTTTTCTCATTGGATCTTTATAAAGAAGGCCTATGTGACAAAAGAATCAGATTAATTCACTAAGAATAAGAAGTTGACAATCAGTAAGTGGCCAAGGATGAAGCAGAGATTATACAGCTGTTGATGCTCTTAGTTTTACTTGAGTGGCGCGATTGAAAATTTCTTGTAAATTCGACTTTTTTTTTAAGTGTTGGCGCTATTGTTGGTGTTTATATGGTTTCAATGAAGTAATTGGTTTTAGTGTCGCACTACAACGAATTGGAATGAATTTATATTTATCAGTAGTATTTTACGCTGTTTCAGGGAAAAAAGACAGTTTCATGTTTAGGGTTAAATGTCTCATGAATTTTGCCATTTTGCTTCGCCGTACAAAGCTCGAATGAATACCAACAAGAATTTAGATATATTCTCACATACCAATGAGCATTATGTAGTGTAGTTGTGATCGATATATGATGACCTTTTAAACGGTGATTGTCTTATATATGACCGAATAACGAGCTATTTGATGAGCAGGACATTTAAGTTAATATTACTTTTAGCATTAACGTATCTATTTGACTTGCTTTCCAGGGTTATATTTAGGTTTATTACATTACCACTCCGTTTCTGTCCTAGACATAGAAATACGATACGATAAGACACAAGGTGCAAGTTTAAATAAAAGTTCACTCATAGTACTCATAAAAGTTCACCCTCATTCATAATTGTAATCGCAATAATACAGCTACTAGTGAGGATCGCAGTAGTACTGTAAATAACAATGTATCATTTATATACGTAATGTTTTATTACACACAGGCGTATGTGCATTCCTTTCATTCGCAATGTAAAGAACTGTCATTTGAGCGATTTAATTAGATACATTAACCACTCGTAAGCTGGGATTAGAAGCCGAAGAAAATCGGTAAACTAACAGCCCTGTTAGTCAATTTGGCGAACCTGCGACTCACTATTAGGAATACATTATCGTAGTATTAACTATTCGAGTCTTTTAAAAGAAGCATAACACATGTTTGCTTGATGAATCTCTATTTTAGGAAATCCAACTGGGCAATGCTTCCATCGGCCTGGCTGTGGGCTCTGAGAATATGTCGATGTCGCCATTTATTTTGCGTGATACGCGATTTGGTGTCCGCTTTGGCGTGGAGCCTTCACTCGAGTGTTCATTGCTAGTAACCCTGACAGATCAGCTCTGTAAACTGCCCATGGCTCTAACGGCCGAAAACCTTGCCGATAAATTTAAAATTACTCGGGATGACGTGGACAACTTCGCTCTTCAGTCACAGCAACGATGGGCCGACGCTCATCAGCGGGGTAGTTTTCAGGAGGAAATCGTTCCCCTGGATATCAAGGTCAAGGGCAAACTGGAATCGATGAAGGTTGACGAACACCCCAGACCTCAAACAACTATCGAGGGTCTAAAAAAACTTCCGTCGCTTTTCAAAAAGGAAGGAACAGTTACTGCTGGAAATGCATCAGTAAGCCATTCACTAGGCTTTATACTTTACTAGCTTTAGACTTATATATACTCAATTTACATGATGGTGCAATCGATTTCATGCCCAACGTCTTTTTACTGTCCTGTATAGGGTATTTGCGACGGTGCCGGAGCCCTAGTACTAGCTAGCGAAGAAGCTGTCAAGCAATATAACCTGAAGCCTCAGGCGCGCATTGTTGGTTACTCGTACGTCGGGTGCGACCCCACCATCATGGGAATCGGACCGGCACCCGCCATCCGTGCAATTCTAGCGAAGACTGGTATCAAACAGCAGAACGTTGATTTGTTCGATATCAATGAAGCGTTTGCCTCGCAGTTCCTTGCTGTCCAAAAAGAACTCGGCCTTGATCCTACCATCACAAACGTCAATGGGGGAGCCATTGCTTTAGGCCACCCTGTGGGTGCATCTGGTGCACGAATTCTAGCAAACCTTATTTATGAACTTAAAGCTAGGAATAAAAAGACTGCAATTGGCTCTGCATGTATCGGCGGCGGGCAAGGTATCGCTGTAATGCTCGAGAACTGTTAAAACAAACTAAAATCTGCGAACTGATCGTGAAGCGTATGATTCAGCTCATGTTTCAAGGACTTCATTTGACTAAGCTTGTATATGAATGTATCACGTCTCCTTTACTGCTTGTTTGAGGGCAAAGTGAGCATCTACCGCAAATAAGTAAAGGAACACTTAGTAGAGGTAGTCTACCAAAAAGTCGGGGATGTTCATCTACGAAAAGTTCTGCTCAATTGAACTTAAATATTTTCAGCCTATCTTTGTATAGATATTTACAATATAGAATACAAATGTATTAGGTAATGTGTATTAAGAGCTGACTGACAGCAGCGTATGAGCAAACAGTCAATCCTTCTTCAAGATAGTTCAAGTTGATTAGCAACAATATTGCTTCAGAAAGAAAACTTGAAATTCAAAATCTAGTACCATTTGATTATTGAGGTTCTATTGTGTACATCATCGTAGAACATTTTAGGCGTCTAAATGATTACCAATTAAATCGCATACGATAGTAGGAAACATTTTTGATGTCACTCTCTTCTGGCGACGCTAAGAACGCCTTTCATATTCGTCCCACTGAAGAGTTGTATAAACCGAGTATTTTATTTTTACCAGAGCTAATTATAAATGTCGAAAGATACGCATTTACATATATATGACAAAATGTAAGAAACAATATATCATTATAAAAGCGATATTAATTGTTGCGCTAACTATGGTACCTTTCAGCCAGACCCTATCTTTTGATAAAAGAATGTAAGAAATAAAAATTAACTGTTACAAATAGCTAGTTCTTCTATAAAAACAAGACAAAGTAATTTGTTTTCAATAGTATAGCTTAGTCGAGTCGAATCTTTTGAAGCTTACCAAAACTGTATCTCAAATAAACGTTGGCTAGTCCTTACCTCTGTTGCCTTATTATGTAAATAGTTGAAGCATGGAATGAGCGTGTGACGCAACTTCTATACCCAAATAACGCAACCTGACTTCAATGATTGTCGTGTTTCAACAGCAAGCCAATAGCGATATAATACTGTAGGAAGTTGGACGTTTATTTTGAAAGGCGACGTAACCATTTTAAAGCTAGCGAATAACAATCTAATATAATTGTTTTTTGGAGTAATGACAAAAACTCCATGAATTATGCCAGCTGTACCGGAATGCTAGGACAAGGTCAAGGAATATTTAAACTAATATAGTTGTTTTTTAGAGTAATGACAAAAACTCCATGAATTATGCCAGCTGTACCGAAATGCTAGGACAAGGTCAACGAATATTTAAATAGATGATAAAATATTTTAACTCTTGAGGCTAGTTCATAACAAATTTTTAGTTTGCTACATTTTCTTATTGCATTTTCTTACGTAGAAAACTACTTTAAGGACAGTTTCCAATCGGAGTCCAGTGTGGCATTCTGTCTTGCATGTTCCTCGTGACGTGAATAATTAGCCGCATGACAATCCAGTACCATGCGACACCCTTGTCAGGATTAACTTTTTTTTCATCAACTCACAATAAGTTAATAAGTTAGTCTCAATAAACTCACAGTAAGTTAAGCGTAATACGACAACTACCACAGTAAGCTAGCCGCTCCAGTGATAACATGACTCAAGTGCATTTGTTATAGTTACGTAGTCTACATTTAAGATATGTTTAGTGTACCAAAAATTAATCTCTAAAATACCTTTCAATACCGCAACAACTCCCTTAAAAGAACTCCCATTTTAATCATTTGAAGTCTGCCATATTTTATTATCACTTTTAATACATACACAAACATGGACATATAGAAATGACATGTTATGACATGAAGTGTAAATATATTATATAGATTTTATTAACGGTGCTTATGACAGATGTATTGTTATGATATTTGCAATTTCGCTTATTATAGGCGTAGGCCTTGTATACGGAGTATTTTCATAAGAATAACGCACGATCTGACGATCACTCAGTCTCGGTACAAAAATTCGTACTATATAAGAGCGAACTGTATTACGTTTTCTCTGGCTAATTTGTTCCTTTCTGTGTAAATTACTATGCACTTCCGTTGATGTTTTCCTTTTAACTCTTTGTCCCTGTTGCAGCCTATTGAGCGGTTTCTTGGGGCAACCATTAGCTCGCTATAATACTGCTTCAATGACTCTTAATACTCATGTTGTTTTTCTAAATGTATTTCAATTATTCGACATCATTAGCACACCTGAAGTGCTTCTGCAAGGTAATAAAAATACCTAAGTTGACAGTGACCAATACAAACCGGTCTATCGAGCGGAAGATACGTAGCCCTTGTATATTTGCTAATGACAAAAGTTAAAATTTGCCTGAATCCCCATCAAGTGTCTATGATGAAGAGTAAGCACTTTTCACTATATAGCCTGGACAGCCCTTATCTATAAGGAATGAAAGACTCTAAAGGGCTTCCTCAACCTACACCGTAATTGGTCCTGCAGTGTTGACGTTCGAGAAGATTACTAAAAAGACCGGAATTGCAAAATACAAAAGAAAGTGACATCGAAAGTTTTAATTTCACGCGTCGATTTCGGGTGCCCAGTATTGACATACTGTCATGGAATAGCTATAATTTCTTTTTGGCAAAATCATGCTTCCGGATATGTTTCATATACGACGAAATAGCTAAGAACTAGTCAGTAAAACGCCTATTGCAATCTAGCATAGATGGACTGAACGCTAGCCCATATATTTCTGCCTTCGTATCACTTTCCCCTATGAACATTGAAATTAGATGTTGTTTGTAGTGCCGCCATTGCCCCCTCCACTGTTGTTATTTGTTGTCGTGCTACCGCCGGACATACTGTTGGATAGGTTCGAGGTATTATTGTTGCCAGCACTGGTCTTGAGTACAAGTGGGTTCGCCATGCGAAAGATACCCTGCAGCATAGCACTAAGCGAAGTAAATGTTGTGCCTTCGTCTACTGGCGAAGAGGCACTGGCTCCAAGAGCTGGCGGCACAATGAATTCAACTGTGCGCGGATCGTCGCGATCGCCTTCGGCTACGAGGGAGGCCATCTCGATCATAAAGCCTTTGACACACTTATATACTAGCTCGGCTCTGTAATGGAGTCCCATGTGAATCACATTGACAACAATACACGGGTGAATGGAACGAAAATATAGAGAATTCAAACGGGATAGTTAGCTGTAGAAAGCAACCCTTCCTGTATTATTCCTGCAGATGGCTCCAATACACTTACATTTCTAAATTTCGAGTTAAAATTCCTGCGGGTAATTTCTATGTCAACTAAATGGGTTGAATCAAATTTTCCAGCATCTTGTTACGTGTCATTGTATGTTTACATCGTCATGCATGATGGAATCATTATTCACACGACACGGATTAGATACAGTACGACGCATTTTAACTCTCATATAAATGCTCATATAAGTAATTGAAGAGCTAAACATTGTGAGAAATTCTAATTTCGTTGCTTCTTTTCGTTGAGTAATTCAATAATTCTATTATGGAGGTGTTGCGACAAAGGAAAACAAAGTACATTTACCTTTTAACGCACCATGCTTGGGTCATTGTGTGAGCGCTGAACGCATTGCAAAGCAGCAACGGTATTGACAGGGTGCGGACGTCTCTTTCATGTGCTATGCGGAGAATGTTACGTAATCCAAGTATCACCTGCAAAAGTCATACAATAAATGACCCCTTTCAATTAAAATAGAATACAACATCAGGCGAATAAAGCGCCTCGCTCATTCGTGAGCGTACACGTATAAGGAACAGAGATATCTCAGTGAATTAGATCTGCTAACATTTCAGAAACAGCCTCTATATCAGTAAATACTCCTTGTTCGCGTGAGCCTAGAAATGCGAGCTCAGAAATACTAGCACAAAGCTCATAGCTACTTTCTCAAAGTTTTATTAAGCATGAAACAAATAGACAGCCAGTCATATCGTGTCTATACCAAATGTTTACCTGATGTCTGGATGTAAGTTCTTTCCGACTCAGTTGCTCCTCGTCACTTCCAGCGACTAGATGAAAAACAATGTGAGCTCCACCCAGATTAGAATGTCGCGTTATGTATACGTCACCCGGCGAAAGCGAGACTTCGTCCGCGTCATCCTCAACGAACGGACTCTGAGGTCCACTCTTTTTCGATGGCATTGAACCATGACCATCAGGTGGATCCGTTCGACTGTCAGCGCCTTCCTGAACTGCGTTGCTGGAACGTGAAGTTGCTTTGCGAAACTCAGCTCTTACCTAAGTAACAAGTTATAAGCCTTGATTTGAATATGATACAAAATATATAATTCGGCTCCACCAATTTGTGCATGTTTGTCAGAAACAGCAGTAAGTGCAAAAACGGGATATTAATAAATAAAAAGAAGTGCGATTTGCTAACAGAGAACAAAGAAAATACAAAGTCGACTTTTTATAAAACAAAACCTGAAATGCGCGACGTATCGCAAGTAACCATGACAACAAAAGAAAAATATTACAACCATCCACTGAGTTGTACAGAACAAAGTTTTCATGATAGAAGCAAATTACCTCGGAAAGTTGTGTCTCAATGTCCGGAAAATGAAGCTCTGCTCGCATCTTGCAGATTTCGGCAAATTCTGTGGCAAAAATACCAATAAGAAAGCAATGTATATACGTGCTAGAAAATCGTTTAATACTGACTTTTCGATTAATGGGCGTTTATTTATAAATAGGAAGATGTATTAATTTTAAATTGTCAGCTCTCCGTGAGCTAAATTAGAATATACTTACCATTCCAAAGTCACTTCTTTAACGTTAATGATATCCTACAGGTAAATATTTCAATAATACATTAGTTTTGTGCTAGTGACTTTGAACCATAAAGTTTTTTTTGCAGTGATGGCAATCGCTCGTTATTTCGGGTGGTGTACTCCCTAACGACATGATGATCGCTGCTCAAAGGCGTATGGCTTAGTGCTCTTGGAAAGAATCCAATAATGATATTTTAAATTCTATGATCATTCTTGTGTTATACAGAGTGGAAGATCTAAAAGTTACAATTACGCCAAAGCTTGACCTCGATATCCATATCAATTCGATAATTAAATCAACATCACTCATTCTTAATGTAAATTTAATGTTTTTGCCGTACATAAATCCAAATCATGTTATCTGAACCACATACACAGCGACTATTTTATGGCTACTATATAAAATGCTAAAATATTGTACATCTTTGTTAATAATCTCCCTCCTCTGATGTAACAGAGGTGGATTCGATTACGTTGGGATAGTGCTGATAAGTGTGCTAACCTCGTTTAATACCCTTGTATGAGCTGACTCTGTTGTCAACTAGAATTACGGCTCCCTGTAGATGCCCCGAGTAGAGACACATCGACGTTTGGAGGGCTTCTTCCGGCGAACGTTGTCTAAATGTTTCGAGCAGATCAACGCAGCTAAGACGAAGGTTATGCATCACCTTTAGCTGGGATCCTTTAGTTAAAATTACAAAAAAGGCAAATTTTTAATAAACAATCTTTTTTCCATTCTGAGCTTTTTGTAGCCTTGTAACTACTAAAATTCTCATTTTCCGCAAACTACCGATGAGTACAAGATAAGATGCCCAATCACACTCAGTCTTTGGCTGATAATGTATACTGTCTATTTTTGTTAACCCAAGACCTTTAAATATAACTGTTGCGTATAGGCCAGATTCTTAATGATGACTTAAAGGTTATTTGAATGAAAGCCTAATAACTGGTTAATAACAGGAATAAACATTTATGTAAGCTGTTAGTATCTACTTTTTGTATGCCTATATAGTTCACTCTTCGTTAATTGTTGCTGAGGGAGCCCCGTCAGCTTTGGTGGCCAAGTTCAAACCAAACCTGCGACATTCGAATCTATTTGTCAAAGATTCGGTCATTGTAATTGCTGCACAGAAGGGCGATTTATTTTGGATTGCGAGTCTATCAACAAAAAATATTTCTTTTGTCGACAACTATTACTGTGAACTGTGAAAGCTTGACCGAATAGAAATAGTAAGTAGAAGCAAAGTACGATTACTAAGATAGCTAAAGTAAAGAATCTGTGTCTAGCAAAAGACGTATTTATTAACTCTAGAATTTTTTTAATTTTATTTTATAAACAGGATCCTCCAAAACCATCTAAGCACTGCCTGTCCTCAGTGATGCAAACTATGGCTTAAAATACATCAGCGGAGCATATATGCACGCATTATTATATCAGGCATCTTAGGCAACATTTGTGCTAGAAAAAAGTAGACAGAATTAATGTAAATAAATCACAGAAACTGCTAGAAATGCTCGCCTACCAAGGTGTATAGTAAAACTTTCGCTGAGTCCAGAGCCTCCGTGCTGTTGTCGCGTAGATCCGTTTTCATCTGCCTCAAAGGCTATATCATCAATTTGCATACACACTGAAGGATCCGGTTTCGTACTGTGTCCACCACCACGAAAACGAAGAAAGCAAAAAATACCATAAACAATTAGACATTGTAGTTCTGGCCAAACTTACACAATAGTCAGGCGTCAACAGAATCAGGATTGTCCTAAACAAAATCCCTTATGCGTCATTCGTATTTGTTTGCGATAGTATCAGTATACTGACAAAACTTGGGCTGCTGCGTGCATCATCCATCGAAGAAATGCCTCTCGCTGACGCGTGCGCAGAGCTTCAAGGCGCAGCCTCCAGTTTCGCTCAAATGCTTGCCTCTCCTCAACATGTACTGATGCCAACCTATTAAATAATTAGTTCAAATAAAAGTACAGGATAGAAATATCGGTCAGATACCTGATGTCCTAGTGGAACCATAAGATGACTAAAGCTTGTGAGGAACATGACAAGAACGTATTGTTTACCATTACTAATATCGTAACCACTTTAATTTATCTTCTTGCTAAACCTGCAAGATTTCTTTAACTTGTTTACTTAAGCATTTATACTAAATCATTTGATAATGATGTGATATTTGGAAATGTGTGTACGCTTCGTGCTATGGTCGAAACATAACGTTTAAACAGACTAGAATTAGGGACAGTAGTAGTAAAATATAAACATATTCGCACGGTGGGCCGATATTAGTTTTTCAATACAATACGCAGAAGAAACCATCGAGTAGAGTTTTAAGCATACGTGTTGAGAAGATGCTCATTGAAGTCACAGCTAGTTTCCAGTTCCCGATTCTGTTTGTCAATTAGAGCTGCGAAGTCTGCGTCCATTTCTGCCCGTTCGATCTTAGAACGAGCCGAAAAACCAGCCTCGACGCGGAGAACCTTTAACTGGGCGCCACTATGCATCAGATTGTGGTACAGGAGAGAAAACTCTGGCGAGCCATAATTGCACAATGTTCAGAAAATATTATTATTATTTGTTCGATGTTAGCACTCAGTGGATGTCCAGATATTTGTAAAATAAACATGTCATTATGATCATTGTCAGTCTACATGAAAAATATCATACCAGAGATCATTTACGCTTCAAACAAATATTTAGAGGATAGTATGCAAGCGGTAACAACCTGTGGCCATTTGAAAAATTAGATTATGAATAAAAAAAATCTTGGCCCGAATGCCTGACTTCAGATATGGTATATAAAAATGAAATCTTAAAAGATTCTAAACCGTCATTTTCGAATACCTTCATCGTCATCGATTCCATTGGGGATATTGGCAAACTCCTTGTACTCTTCTCGATAGCTGCGAACGATATTTTCAATAAGTGAAGGTAGATCAGTGTGGCCGAATTCATCACTCTCACGTGACTTTCCCACACTCAAGAGAGTCATCTGTTGCTGCGGCTGTTCATGTTCAAACCTCCCTTCATCAGCATTCACCTTGCCTTTTTCTATATAACTAGCTGGTTCAATTCCTAGCCGATCCTTCAGCACCCCTTCCGCTTTTCGATTAAAGTACGCCGATGTTTCCTGTTTAATAAATGCTTCCATTGCTGACTGGAGCTCTAAAAAAGAACCGAAATGAATATATATGTATACAGTTCTAGCAGTAAGTCTATTAACTGCAGGTAAACAAATGCTCGCTATTATCTCGCAGCTATAATTTACAAAAAAAAGTTTTGGGCCTGTTAAGAGTAAGACACGCACGGATCAAAACGAGAATGTTAAGGAAATTTTAGGTTATACAATCCTTTTTATTGAACCCAAGGTTAGAATCCCATGGTGCAAGTTTTTTTTGTATCTCTTTTGTTACGATTAACATTACGACGTCAAAATGAATGATCCCACCATGCTTTTAGCTACCAGTTCCGGCATATTGTTGCAACTAGAAATATTGAAAAAAAAAACGGAACCTTTGACTCTTAAACGAGCGAAAAAGGCTTTGTCGTTAACGAAAGAAGGATACTCGAAGTATGTAAATGTCGATATATGATGTACTAACTGAAAATGCATAATGTATTTATTTTATAAGATCTATGTCTTATTCACTTAATAAGTTTAAGCACTGTCTTCCGTATAAAATTTTGGGTGTAACTTCTTCACAAGCTCTTGACAACATTCTCTATAGAGCGAAGCATTGTGGACCATGGTTTTAGCAGTACCCGTAGTATTCTAAAATGATTATCAAACGTTACCGCAAACTGCTTACTTCCCAGGTTCACTCAGGCATTCCGTTGTATTCAGAACAATTAGTGGCTCAGACAACGGATGTGGTGCTTGAGAAGCTATGATGAGAAATAGCCTCTATTTCCAAACTTCTTAAGTTAGGTAACATTTGTTTAGCGGCGCACAGCAGAAATATTAAAAAGACTGGTTTAGCATACAGATAGTGGTCGACTAGAGCCTATCATTTTTTGATAATAGACTGTAAACGCTCTTACTTCGTATGCCTCCACTAAAGAATGAGATATTTTTGGATTTACTCTTTGTTTTATTACGGCTTTTCCACATCGGCTTTTTTTGATATATAATAAGTAATATGATACATTATTTCATCCTCTACGTATACAATTGATAATTTAACTACATCAGCACAACATCATCTATACAGATTGCTAGATCGTGACGGATATCTTTTCCAATTATTTTTTTCAACTTGCTGCATCTGATAGCGATTGTATTATTGTGCTCGTCGTTCTACCTACTATCCGAAACATTTTATTGGATCGCTTTATCTGTCACCTTTTTGTACGAAGATATACTAGACAAAGCGCTACGCCCAACGCGACACCCGTTCTACATTAGCATCGCATAGACAGCTACACTTCACCGGGAAAATTCGATGGTAAGGAGTCGGTGTAATTTTTCTGAGCCACAAACAGCCGACATCGCCTTTGGCCAAATATATATTTATCCTTAACTACTTATAAACTGATTAAAATTTCATGTAAATGTATATTACATATTGTTATACTCTTTCTATTTCGATATGGTAAGGTTAATTCACTTCTATTGGAATGACGTACGCGCAGTGACATGCTTGAGTAAATACACACGCGCGTTTATTTAGGTAAATATATTTACATATTGTTCCTCCACGCGCACGCTGGTTTATTATTAAATCTATTATTTTTGAATAAACAATGTTGTATATATACACACATACAAGGCTTTTGATCTGCAGACAGCTATATATATATGTATATATAGAGGCCGTTTTACTCTATAGTAAACTACCATATGAAAGCCTTGGCGGTCTATAGCACCAGCAATTGCCCGTTCCCAAGGGCACTATGCTTGTCAAAATAACGTTTTTGCCAGGCTTCAGTAGGTCATTTCACTATGAAGTTCATTGTGACAAACATGAGTATTTGTTTTTCTCCAATTCGACCCTTTCCAAGTGGTAGGCCGCGCTTCGTTCGCATTTACCTTGGCCATTGTGCGCAAGACTTCAGCTTTCACAAAAAAATTAGATATAAAAATTATTATAACGGCCGTTGACATTTCGTCATTTACCAACGAACTGAACTAGCAATCTGTAATACGTAGTCTGTGCCAGACGATTGCTAAAATAACGTAGACCTACCTCATTTATAGAGTTTTTAATGTATACAGAATCTAAAGTTGATCTTTCAAATGAAAAATCACCAAGATATAACAAGTTGATACACTTCGTGTCTAAGTGACTACTTTTTCCTGTTCAGAACCACGTAGCCTACGTGAAAATTGTAGCAGATTTCAAATATCTATGGCAAGCACTCGTATGTGAGGTCCACAGAAGATCATGATTTATATTTAAAAAAAAAAGGAAAAGTCATCTGTTGTCTAATAGTTTCTCCAACAAGGACGATGAACTTTCATCAAATTTGAGGTGGTGTATTTACTAAAAGCAGAAACATGAAATTTCTTTGAATTTACAGTACTGCTTATGTTCTTATTTGTTTCTCAAATCACCTTCATATTGTTCAGTCTAATTATTTTTGTTATCTTCAACAATACTTCAGCAATATTAAATGGTACTTTGTCGCTATGGGAGTTGTTTAAAAATAATTATTTGTCAAGATGGCTCTTTGATTTTTGTAGGCCTATTTAACTCCCTACACATAACGCATATGTCTTATTTTTGACAAAGGACCTTTTAATTATTCCAAACTATTACCCTAAATGGGTCAATGGCGAGGAATCGATTCTTGTAAAAAGCGATACACCATCAACAGATCGTTGCGATTAAAAGGCCAGTGGGCAGACAAATACAACTGCTTTTAGTCCTAACATAAAGTGACCTGGATTCTGTCCACCTAGGCTGCCATTAAGCGCACCAGACCCTCTTGTCAGTTCATGCACAACGAATGGTCAACAATTATCTAAAGGAAAAATTTAATTAGAAAACCTAAACACAGTTAGGTACTGCGGGGACTGCTTTTCAGCTGAGTTCAGCCTCGTACCCCTGTTGGATTTGAAAGTTACCATCAGTTCTATCTTCCAAAATAAAAACCAGCTTTGTTTCGGTCACCTTTTTAAGCTTAACTCAGATTACTGAACCAAAATATAGATTATCAACATCTTAACTCAGTTTACTATTTGCTTAATTTTTCTGGAACTACGCATATTTACACATTTCAATCTTTCATTTCCTGATTTCTCCGACTTTAGTTCAAAGGGGTGATTTCCTTAAGCGAGAAGCCCCTTAAGATTTGATTTATCTCATTAAATGTACAGAATAAATATTACGGGTTCTTCCGGCTGTTAATATTATTGAGGTGGTCAGCTGGCGCTTGAGATCTCCATTTCTTGTCAACCCAACCAGGAAATCCTTGATCGGTAACTATTCTTTGTATCCTTTTGCGGGCTTTCGGTAAATCGCTTCTATTTATTAGTTATGCCTTTGACGGCTCTGACGTTTGTCAATTCAATTGCAAGACTGGAACTTCTTTTTACACCAAATTCTGCTTCTTTGACTATCTACGAATATCCGTAGACTGAGAGACAGTACACGCGCGGCGATATACAGCCCTGGTTGTATTCTTTCCAGAAAGCTTACTTATATGGGGTAACATTGGTGGTGTTGGTACAGACAAGAGGCTGTCTTCATTTTTGTCGATTGCTCTTTTACTACTTGAGACAGAGTCCCTCAAAGCCGAAAAGCGCTTCAAATCTTGCATAAGCACTTGTGGCTGGTAGAGACCGGCTATGGTGAAGACTTTTTTTCTTTTTTTATCCATCTGTTGGCGTTGTTGTCGCGTCAATCTGTAAAATAAAAGGATCGGAGATTTTGTTACTAACACTGGCACATGCACTAATAATCCCCGAAGGTTAAATTTCTAGTGTTGTCGTATAAGGTTTTGTTTACTGACTGAAAATACCATTTGTTATCATAGCTCAATCCCAAATAATGCTGTTTATCGCATATACATAATTATCCTAGAAAAAGCGTCATAATCGTAAGCTTAAATGCTATTTACGTGTTGAGCATCCGGAGATTTTCCTCCTCCAATTCGCGTAGCCTTTGTCTAAGTTGGTTTACCTCAATGAACGCTGCTTCATCCTGCAACAGAGTCGTTAGTGAATTAGTTTAGTGACCTCGTTGTGGCGGAATGAAAAATCGACTTGAAAAAATGTGATATTTGCCAAATAAGTGTATATTTGTCGATCCTTTCCTCTACTCCGTAGCACAGATCAAGAAAAATACAAACACCGGTGTTTTTTGTATCGCACTTTTATGCAAAAGACTACATAGTTCCATGTTATACACAAGCTTAGTTCGGTCGCTATGATACGAGCGGGAAAAACTACTTATAATCGTTTTTCAAACCATATATATATATCTTGTAGCTATAAGTCGTCATTTCATTATTTCATTGTCATTTAAAATGACACAATAGGTTATATTGCAGAGACGCAATCTGAAATTTCACATATATACATATCATGTATGCGGTTTGCATATATAAATCAGCAAAACGCACCTTGTTATTATTACGTCCGTCCACCTGCACTGGTGATTCTGCTGTCGGCTCGGTTCGGCTATCACTCTGCAATTCGCCCACTCCGATGTTATCTAATCTACGATATTTTGCTTCGGGACACTTATCACTATTCGTTGTCTCACTGTTGGAATGACCTTCGATGTCACTACGTGTTCTTCTAAAGCGAGTCGGGTCAGCCTGAATGGCTTTCGTTATCCTCCAGTCTTCAAGAAGCAATCGTTCGTAAAGTCGTTTCTCTTCATGCTGAGCCAGATACAAAAAATTGTCGTTATCGTTACTATAGCTAATGCTGCTAAAAGTTCCATTTGGGGACGTTTGTAGATCTTCGATAGAAGTAGTACTTGAAGCTGTAGATGTTCCATCCTTAACATGATCAACAGCAAGAAGCCCTGCTGCTGCTGCTCCGCCAGCTGAGTTGCCCGTCGTTAGAGCTTTTGCAGTAGGTCGCTTTGTGATCTTAGCTACATCTCGCCATGACCCCATATCCCCGGATGGATACAAAACGTCCCGTAGGGTAACAACTGTGCGTTTGCTGTTATTGTGCGATATGATCACTCGTGAGAGATGCGGCTCCTAAGAACAAAGTAGGAAAAGAAGTTAACATTGAGGTTACATCTTTCGATTGTACACGACAACGGTCACTTGTGAGCAAATATAGGTGCTTTCGTTGAGGATGTTTGATTTTTACAGGTATTTAAAGTATTTCACTTTTACACTCTGCAAATAAAAATAAAGCACTGCACCACATGGATACCAGTACAAAGCATCTTCTCCTTAGCCTGGTACTGTTAAAAAGTTCATCAGAATTTCTGACGATATGCATTTTGTTTGTTTTTATTTTCGATTCGGAAGTATAAAAAAGAGAAACCAATTAAAGTCGGTAATGATTCTGTACTTACCTTCCTGCGGAGATCCAAACGACAGAAAGAAATGTTGTCATAGGTTGCCGGCACCTCAATCCGCGTAAGAGTTACTCGAAGATCAGGCCCACATTGAGCCTTCATTCGCATCATCAATTCATCGTACAGAGGACGTGGCTTTTTCGTGCACGCTGGACCAGGTCGTTCACTTGTTTCAGCCATTAGAGTGTCAACTTGTGCCTCCTTTAATGAACCGTTTGGAATTAGTGTATCTCCAATCTTTTCGACTTTTTCGACAACGTGTTTAATTTCAGCGAGGCTATCCCCCTCTGCGGTTGTTGAAGTTGCGTCTCTTTTTTGAGTGGTCGTTTTGCGAAGTTGAACTCGACTTAAATCAAGAATTTGTTTTATTTTTTCGAGCTTGTCGGAGTTTTCCCCGCCAAAAAAAAAGGATTTTTTTCTACCAGGTTTTCTACCCCCGGAGCTTCTTTTTGAGGGCAACAATCGACTTTCATTATCACAACCGTCGCCACTGTCCGCGTCCAACAAGATATCACTCTCATCATCCATATCAGTTGAGTCAGCCTCAAAAGAGTCTTCGCTATCGTCATATATACAAGACGTCTCCAGCGAGTAATCACTCCCTTGACATTCGCCATCAAAATTCTCATTGATTTGTTCTTCGTAAGTAAAGAGGAAATGCAGCGAATTGCCTCTACCACGACCTGGCCCCCGATTGCGACCGAGAGTGATGCGTCGATTCTGAATTTGTGCCATAGCACTACTTCCACGCTGACTTGCGTGTACACCGCGGCTTTCAGCTCTGCAGCGCAATCCCAAAACTTCACTTTGACTATGGCCACGACGGATCGCAATTACACTTTTATTTCGACCTCGGCCTCGGCCCCGGCCCCGACTACCGCTAAAGGCTCTGCTTTCAAGGTGTTTAAGGTCTAGACCTCTACCAGATTCCCGGGGGCGTCCCGGACCTTTCGGGCGTCCTGGTCCCTTGGCTTTACCTCGACCCACTACTGCCAATACTGGGCTTAGGGCGATGCTCGCGCCTCTACCACGACCTCTTCCCCGGTGGCCTGTCGACCCTTGAACCCGATTATCACTTCGACCGAATCCTCTTCCACGTCCGCGGCCATATCCCCTCCCACGACCTCGGCCAGATGATCTCCTACGCCTTTCATCATGAGTTAATATTTGATTCTGACTTTGACCGCTAGCACTATCCGAGCATCGGTCTCGTGCTGATCCCCGGCCACGGCCTATTCCTAATCTGCCAGCTTGACCTCGTCTAGAGCCACTTCCGTGGCCTCTTCGTAAGTAACCTCTGCTGCCACGCCCATTTGCCGTACCCCGCTCTTGGCTTTCGTTCAAAAAATAATCAACATCATTACTCATTCTGTTGGTTTCATCGAGTTCCTCATTGTTCTGGCTTTCTCTGACGAAGCAGCTGTCTTGTTCTGAACAATCTTGCAACCGCCATCGATTACAATTTGTGACGGCCTCACTGTTCGTTGCAACATGACCCTGTTTTCTGGAGTTGCGAACAACCTTTTGAACTACAAAATCCCTGAACTTGGCGATGTTGGATTTGCGCGCACGCTTCGACTCTCCCTCGTCATTGGTAAAACCCAAAAGCCGCCCATCACCGCCGTAAGGTACATTCTCGCTTGAGCTACACCCACGATGCACCCTCGTATGACTGCTCTCGCTGTTTAAGCCGTTGTAGACATCAGCGGACGTAAAAGAACAAGAAGAGGCGCCTGCAGAAGCCTCAGCGTTATGCGCTGTAGAACTAGAATGACGTTGCTGCTGTGATGGACGATACCCGTTAGTTGCACTGTACGCAGCATGTTCACCGTGGTGTTCTATATTTAGCGCGGTGGCGACATGATGTTGTTGCGTATGCCGTTGATCCTGTACACTATTTGTATAATCGTTTCTATTGCTCCTAGTTGTTGTTTCAAGCGGCATCAGCTGACTGAAAGCATCTGCAAACTTTGAAGAGGAACTAGCTGAGGACTCGTACGGCTCATGGTTCGACGATTCAAAGATAATGGGCACTTCGGGAGCGATCGAATCGTACACTATAAACTGTGACATCTTCGTTCATATGCGAGTGACTAGCGCCGTTCATATGCGAAATGCATAAGTGACGACAGAGTTCGCGCTAACAAACGTCGTCCAATGAATTGTTGTTCGCTCCACTGTAGTTTGAAGACAAGTACTTGTTTCAACGTCTATTAGCAGTCATTCAGTAAATGAATATCCAGAACTCTGTCTTTATAGGTCAGTGATTTACCTCAGTTACTGTCAAACAAATGACTAGGTTTGGTTCGTGAACACATAGCGCATCCTATCGGTTCAGATTTGTTAGTTGCCTAACTTTGATTGAAGCTTTGTTTGCAAGCAAAACGTATCGATACCATATTTTTAATAGATATTTTCCAAAAAAAGACGTCGATACGCGAATAAGCAATTGCACCACCAAATCTCGTTGTAAACTATGGAATTAGCGAAAAGGTATCCTCTGGACGAACAGGCACGCATGCGCGCACAGTGATTACAGAAGACTGCAAAAATAAATTATTCACGACGTGACCACGAAACTATAAAGTTCAACAGGAACGTGCAGTGGCCTTCATCACAAAAAGTGATAAAATAAAATTGTACACGTAAATGCCGTTACTATAAATCACCATTTGTCCATTGTTCTTTGCTAGCTGATCATCAAATCTAGAGCCTCCTTCCGAACGTCACGGAAACAACGACGGAGTATGTAAACGCCTGCTACTAAAAGGCGCGAATGGGCAAACAGCTTCCGTAATCAAAACAATAATAAATCGCCGGCGGCTTTTACCGCTAAACTAGCCGGCACGCCGCCAGGGTCTACATTTCACCGTCAGAGGCAGCAGGAGGAAGTCCACTCAAAATGTCTCACTCCCCATCTGGCGCGAACCTTGAATGCAGTGTGCGCTGTAGACGAGCCACAATTTAACGCGTTTCTAAGATCGCTAATCATGGCCCAGGGCTGACCAATTTTAATTGAGGTCAAATTAATTCCCAATAAAACCAAATCAAATAGACGGTGCCCAGAAAAATATGCCACAAACTGGTGGCCGTTGAGAAGCGGTCGTATTGTTAACTGCTACTTTGCTTATTTAGCAAAATATATCTAATATGCGGAAAAAAAAAACGGTTCTACATGGTTTTCTTTACTATTTTATTGTTAATAGCATTTAGTTTCGGGGTTTATACAAGTTGATCATGTTGTATTTGGTAAATGTTTTCTAAATACGATCGATTAATATCGCTCATCAATGCCGATTGCAATGTGAGCTATCTCATTAAATATTGAAAGATACCTAAGCATTTCTTAAAAACACGTGGGTACACGCGCAAAAAAATATTTGCTAAAAAATTGCTCTTTGTCTACAAAAAATATGGTCGCATATTAAGAACTACAAATACATTACTAATGCTTTATAAATTTCTAACATCTCTAGAGAAAAAGTGCTCAGATTGATATTGCTTCTTCGAGAATTGATTAAAATGATAAGATGCTTAAAACTATCTTGAAATTAGACTTTGAAACTAATGACTACATGCGCAGCTTTTTTTCATGGTTCCCTTTTATCACCATGAACGCTTGTCTTGTTTATTGTGATGTTGGTGGTAAGAGCACTAGTACAATATTTCGCATTGAATATTATGCACATGTGATTTTTTAAATTACACTATACTTACAAAAAGCTTAGTTACTTATTGCCAGTTCATGATATTATATAGCCACATCAAATTAGTCCTTCGGTATCCGTCAAACGGCCATGGATTTCCGCTATATATACGTACGTGTATATATATATATATATATATATATATATATAAACTGAACCTTGTAGAGAGAGAGAATTTGGCAGGATAGAGATGTTGCCGAATCTTATCAATTGAGCCTATACTGTATCAGTTAATACTATTTTCGTATTCTCTCTATTTAGCATTATCATCAACATAAATAAAGAAATGTGTTATTAAAGCACTGGAAAAAACGTCCTTCCTTGTAAGCTGTCTAAATTTTATTAGATCTATGTTGATGTAGTACTTATATACATATTCACACGAATACAATTTTACCCACAACTTCAATTATATATTGCTCTTACTAACTATTATAACTGCATACGTGCGCGGGTCCCACGCAGCTGTAAATGTTTTGACACAACCATCTGCCTCCAAATATGTAAGCGTTATTAACATAGCAAAAATTAATTCAACAGTTTCAAACATGGCGTGCGTTTTCTTATATAGAAGAAAACAAAAACGGCACATATACTTTTTTTAACATTCAAAATTAGATATTAAAATTAGACAGTGTTTAGTAGATTCCTGTAACAGGGCAGTGTGACTTGACACGAGTTCTGTATAATGCTGCTTAGCTTCAGCACATTTTAAACCAATTCTTACCTACTTTAGTTTTTCAGCACTGGTATCACTAAAACCTACGTATATTGGAAATTAATAGATAAAATCAATTGATTTGTGTGTAGCCGAATTTCACATTCAGCACAATATTTCCCTGAAGATGGATGATTGTAGATCTAGCCTGTCTCCAATACAACACCAATATTCCGCGATTAGATCTGCAACATCGATTCTGCCATCACAGACCCCGTCACAGATCTGATTCAGGAAAGTAATAAAGTAGTTGTCAAATTATCGCTAATAATTATTCTCAATTGCACAATAACTTGCAATTAAAAAATTATTACTATATACATATACTCAACATCTTTTCAAGCGATATGCTCTATCCTATATTGTTTGTGTAATTATAGACTACTGACAAGTCGTCTCCTCTTAACATCGATGTTAAAGCCTCTTTGTCGCTCGGTTTTGCAGCAGTTCAAACAGTTTATTAAGACGTCGCGGTGTCCTTATTCCATGAAATGAAAACACAACGCGTCTTTCTAACCAGCCTTATGAATAATCATATTTCTGCGACTGCAGCGTCGCAGCGTTTGCATCTCATTATATTAATTTTGCATCCAATAGAAATTAAGATATACTCTATAGACTGAATATAGGTTGGTGAGCTAAACTTCAATTACTTCTTCTGTTTGTTGTTGTGGTTGTTGTTGTTGCTCGTAGTGGTGGTGCTGCTCTGTTTCCTCTTGTTGAACTACTGGTTGTGTGTCTTGTGTCATTAATCGCACTACTGAACCCGTCCTACCCACGACCTGCTGCTCGCCTGTAGCGCTATCAATCCTCACCAGGAACTCCGAGTCCGCCGAAGCGGCTTCTTCAACGTAAAACACGCCGCCCTCCTGAACGATATCGTCAGTCGGACCATGCTCAATGACATGATGGGGTTGCTCGTGCTGGTCCGGTGGCAGTTCAACTTGAGCATGATGCAGCTGTTGAAGCAAAAACGTGCTTTGAGCAGCTTCAAGATTTGTCAACTGAACGCTTTCGCTAAACGGATCGACGTATCGCCGAATCGTTTTAGCTGACGGCAGCGTAAATAACCCTCCACCACCGTGCATTGTTCTAACAAATTCATAACTTTTCGAGCTAAGCTCAAACCATTTCATGTATTCAATAGCGGTCTCGACAGAGAATTTGCACGCTTTTGCTTTATAATTTGCTATTTGCTCTAGGAGAACTTTAGCCTTAAGCGTAGCCTCGCGTTCGGCTTCTGTAGAGCTCGTAGCATTGGCGTCTGATACGAGCAGTTGCAACTTGCGTGACAGCCTTATATCATCGTGGACAGGTGGCGGTCGTTCAATCGCGTCGGGGTCCATTGCCTGAGAGCAGTCCACACCGTTCACCCGAAGCAAAGGCTCACCATCGTCTAGTAAAGTTTCGGTCTTAACTACTTGCTGTTTCTTCGGTCGGCCTTTTCTCCTTTTTGGTAACGGCTCCTCCCGAACTTCCTGTTGCTGAGAGTTAAAGTTCTCAAGGAGAATCTCGTCAAAAATGACTTCCGTCGACTTCGCTTGCTTTAGAACCCCCGATTTCCGCCTAGTTTGGTAATTCGACTTGACGACGGTTCGTGTCTTACCACGCTCTTCAGTGACGATGACTTCGTTCGGTGTCAACACCGTTGGAACTACTGCTTTAACAGATCGGCCGCGTGACCTACTAGAACTGGTTTCATCCATCCGATTCTCAGTGTTCTGATTACCCAGTGGTCCAATAAGGGATAACGAGATCGCTGTCTTACCATCAGAGCCGGCGTTCCCAACGGTCCCAGTGGGTATGCCTTGTCCACCAGGTGGCGCAGACGCACCATCTTCGGACGATACAATAATCTGAACGACTTGTTCTTTCGGCGGGGGTCGCGTCGATTCCGAAGGTTTGGTCTTACGCCGCGCCATCACGACAGGTACACTCAGAAAGGTCTGTCAGTTCAACTCAATCCAGTGTGATTGGGTACAGACAAGTTGAAGCAATGCCTATTTTGCGTTGCAAATATATTATACTGTGCTCGTCAATATTGATCCATACACAGGTATATGTCAAGCTTATCATAAATTAATGGTAATACTCTTTCGAAATCAGTTATTATAAGAATCTATTCTTCTCTGTTAGAATCCAAGAGTTTTGCAACAATGTACACCAAAAATGAGAGACAAACATATCATTTTAGAACTACAGCGTTATGTCAGTAGACTATTACCAAGATGAGATTTCTAAATCGATCAGTGGATGCAACAAAGTTCCTTTGTTGCATATAGGCATTATTGTCTACCTATAATTTTGAAGGCACGAATATAGTTACTACCGGTATATTTAAGAGAATAAAGGTAGATGATTAATTTTTCTATTATTTGCTTCTTCTAGGGTAATGTTACGATTGTATGAAACCTTCAACCTTGATATTCGTTGATATTTAGCCATATAGCCAAACTACGTTTCGATAAAGAGACACGTATTAGTTGGTTCACATAATATAAATTTCATATAAAAGTACATGCTTTTGTGTTAACAGGACATTTGTTCAGAGAATTCTTATGTTTAACAGAACCAAGACATTTACTCGAAAGTTTAACTTCGAGTAAAACGTCTGTCCACTTCATTGATGTCAGACATTCAATGAATTTTGTGCGCACATTAGAAAAATCTTTCGGCCAATGCCAGAGCCCCGACCGTGTCGAGATGGTGGTGAAAAATTGCGCCAAACTTCCGTCGACTTCCGTTCGCCTAAGGTGGTGTGTTGTGCCGGCATAGAAACTGCACTGCAGTGTAATAATAATGTTAATTGAGACGAGCGATATGCCGCGAGACCTTGTCGACTGTTTTCGTAGGTTACACAGGCACTTAGCAGGTAGAACCAGAATAGCTGTGGGACACTTTACGCAAACTCGCAATATTTCGTGATTTTTCACTGGTGAAGCTAGTTTTTGACTCGCAGGCTAACAGCAAAACCTCGCACAACTTGCAGGTTAAAGCAGCTGCGAAAGCCACGGAACGTCAAAGTTGTGGCCCGGTCAAATTTGAATTATTTCAGTGAACAGCTGAGAGTAGGTAACAAAATACCTCCTTCGACAGCGCAGAAGTTGAAGGCAATAAAGAATTTGTGCACACAAACTTCATATGGAGCTGACATTACGCCAAACCCGTATATATATATATATATATATATATATATATATATGGACAAGCTCCAGAAGCGTACTACGTGAAAAATAGAAAAAGCAAACCCTACAACGTTGTTATTATCTAAAAGGATCTTTTTTATCATCTATTTTAAGGGCTGACAGTGAGACAGCCAATGCTTGCATATTTCAAACGATTTTGTTTAACCTGAAAAAATTTGATTCGTTTCTGCTGGCCACACATAGGATTCCCGCCACATATCGTTATAGTTCGTTAATCCGCGAGATCGTGTTTTTAGCTCTGTCTGAGAGTAGTCGGACGGTTGTTCACCTTCATTGTCAACTAACGAAATTTAAGGACAAGCAGGGAACAGGGCATATACGGGCACTAACCTGCTTTTACGTAGAACGGCAGCCCATTCTCTTTGACAAGCCGAAATGCTAATTCTTCAATGTTTGTTCGATTTGGGATCTCCACAGGGCATCGAAGTGGTTCCGCGCCATCATTGCTTCTCTGATACCACTCAAATTGCACCACCTATTTAGGCACAAAAAATAAATCATATCCGCTTTGCAGAAATGCGTGAGGTACTAAACACCAAAAGAAACCAAAAACATTGACAAAGCTAAATCGCACGCGTCATCTTCGCTCATTCCAACTGGAGTTGTATAGAATCGTTTTATCGATAGAATAGATCGTAAGATGCATCAAACTGCCAATTGGCCACTCTGTAGTTTACGTCCAACTTGGATTTGTTACCATGACAGCTATTTGGTACACAGATCAGAAAGTTAAGTGATTATATCAAACCTTATCTGGTTGACGTTGAATGGAAACATTGCCGCGTAATAACATACGAACCTTGTGTGTCATTTTTTTTGGTTTGACCAGTTACCGTTATATTCTATGCACACTACCACTCCTAAAAATTGCAGAGCACATGAGGATGAGTCACAGCCTAGATTTGTCCGACAGAGTCAGCTGGCACAGCCACTTAATCCAATTAACGCGAACTAATCCACTTTATAGTACGTTCTTTTCTAAGACTGGTCTCTTTTCTAGTTTTCACAAACCGACACAGACAACCCTGCACTGATTCGTTGAAATTATAGACTTCATAGAAAAGTCATGCACTAACGACGTTATGAACCTAATACGGACGAACGAGATGTCACTATTTAGCATAGCTTTTTCGGTTGGCAGTGATCAGTGGTGCTCCAGTGTTCTCTCTTGCCGTAAAGTGTGTCTGTCAGTGGTGTTGTTGTTGTTGTTGAGCCGACAACACGCATTTGGTGGCTCTTGAAGCGGAGGGAGTGGGCGTTCTGTGTGAAGCCAAAAATGGGAGGATCTGTGTGTCACGCACAATTTAATTATGTAAAACTATCAAAGGAGGCAATTCCGACAAACAGTAGACAAAAATTGTAGTAAGTGGTAGGCCATAAATGCGTATTTGATAAATAGATTTTGATACGGGGTATATACACAATAGTTCTACAATGGATAATATAGCGAGGTAAATTTGTCAAACTATAAATGTTTCATACATGCGATGCACGGGCAGAAGACATGTGTACACAAAGTGCTAAAAGAAGGTGATTAATTGCCGTTAAATTGTCATATTGTAGCATGTGTGTAGCGATTTATCAAATGCTTCTATTTGAGAGTAAGTCAATTGCGAGGAAAGTTTAAGAACCTAACCGAGAAAGCGCCCTAACTTAGCCGCTCAACTCTGATCGACCAAATCAGATGAATTTATTCAGTTCTCACATATACGGCATATAACTATTATAATAAAGTTCACCCATGCTTGATGCTGTTGGCTCATACAAAAAAACTCGAAGCTCATGAAAACATCTGACAATAGAAGGATCTTACTATAAAGTTTAACGTGGAATATTCTGTATGCACTTACCCCGCTCCGCCGGAAAACACTGATTTTATAAGACGACAGTGGGTATGACATTTCAGTACTTCACAGAATTCTGAATCACTTCTGCAACGTGCTAAGGCTTTGTATGTGCTTAATTAGCTAGATCTTCCGTTCTATTATACTACTAAGAAATTGTAACGCTCACTATAACCGTTGTTATACGGATTGGGAAATTAGAGAAAATTAGTAGATATTTGTTACTGCATCAATATGTCAGTTGCAATGACTGTGTATATGTGAAATTGTGGACAGGAGCAATAAAAATAGTTTCGAAATATGTGGGCATACCTCAGGTACTATTGTACAATTAGAAATTGTCTGATTGGAAGCCATTATTTAGAGAAAATAATCTTTTAGAATAGAACAACCTACTATATTCTAGAGTGAATTATACTTGCAAAAGAAAACTATAATGCGTTTTCAAGATTGATTTTTTAAGACAGTGATTGAATATAGATCACTTTGCCGTACTACTATAGGAATTTTTTGCATAATTATAAAGCTAGTTTGCGGGTCTATGAGAAGCGGATCTGGTCAATAATATGCGATTCTGCTTTAAAGCTGGTACTGCTTAGATTTTTCAGGTTCGTCAAGCTTATTTGCCAAACGGTAGAAAACGCTTTAAATATTTAATCTTGGCTATCTAACACAGTGTATTTGTTATTGTATTAACGGGTGTCATTCGTTTGAACAATAGTATAATTCGGATCAATGAAAAGTTCAGATTTTTTTAATTAAATTATACGTAACTGTAAATAATTATGCCTGAGTTTCGCACTGGAGAAAACAGTGCAATTTAATTTTAAGGAATCATTTTCTAAACGATGTCTTTTCGTTTTTCTATCTACTTAGAGTATATTTGAGATGTTGTAGACGCTTTTTCTCTTTGTATAGCATAATAACGTCAGCAGGGCTCTTTGGTATGACATTATTTCCTAAAAGTGTCCTAAACGCTACATAAGACAGAATGACACTCACAATAATACTTTAGTACAGTTTTTGGATTGGATTAGCTGATATGTGGCATGCGTCCAGGTTCCTCTGCGTAAAACCGGTTTTGATTAGCCTTACCTTGATCACGGCGTCGTAGTTCCCAAATATTATCATTCGACCTTTAACGATTTGAAAATCACTTTTCTTGCGTATTACCATTACTTAATGAACATTTGCTACTAAAAGTTATTGAAATCACGCTAGATCAACACAAATAGTTCCCACATTACATTTCAACCTTAAAGAAGGCACGGTTTTTTGCAAATAGTACGTTTGCGTTCGAAATTTGGAAGCTGTTTAGAAAACCGTCAACTCGTAAATAGAAATGACTTCGTTAAACCGTCTAATCATAAAAGATAATTTAAATAAAGAAAACAATTAGCAAATAAACCACAAAATACTTCGATGGTAAGATAAAAACCATATTTTATAGAATAACATTTTTAGTTGTAGCTTTTTTTAAAAGTAAGTTAAAACATTGTCTACCTTATATCAACGTCCAATATTAGTCCTGGTGCCAGTGTAAGATTTGTGCACTTCGTAATTGGGCTTGAACAGTATAAATAGCGGTAGATGCATGGCATATTCAGTTAATAAGCATCTAAATTGGTTCATTACATAGGCATCGATGTCGAAATCATTTAGTCCAAATGCAATAGGCCCAGTGAAATGGTCATACTACATAAACATACTGAGAATTTTGAATTTTGCACACAGTTCGCATTGCACTGCTTCGTATGATTTGTTCTTGAATTAACTGCAGGTAGTAACATCTACGTATTAACTTTTTTTTTTTGTTTAACCGTATTAGGAATCTCTGCTGAGTAATCAAATATGAATCATTTAACTACCTGGACTACAAGCGACTTACTTTCAAAAACTTTTTGGTTAGCCACAGATTCGAATCCGAGTTCTTCGACTGCCATCTCGATTTAACTAGTAATAAATACCCATGAATGATAAAGCAGATGTCATAATTTTAACTTGAAGGTAAAAGAAGTTTATATTTTGTCAGACTTTTTTACAGATAGACTTTTTCGATGAGTTGCTTCCTTCATGTGATCTTCTTCCCCTTGAGCTTCTTTATAATGTAATTCTGGTTGACGTTGGAAAGATGCAACAACAGATTTCTAACGTGAGCATTTCCGCCTATACATAATACATCACGCGCGTTCACCGAGTCAGTCATGATACAGTTCAATATTCGTTCAATGGACATTAAGATCGTCGTATTTTAATAAATTCTCGCCCTTTCTTTTTGTGATCAGCGTATCGCACAAGTTGTGAGTTCTTGCGTGAATATCTTTTTGGTAATTAACACAAGTGAACAGATTGATTGCGTGGTTGAAGGCGTGATTTACTATCCATGATGATTTCTGCGTCTATTCCGACGGCTTTTTTTTGTACAAATTTGTCCGCTGTTCTGACAGAGCAATGCAAAAAACCAATAATTTTCTCTTCGTGTCTCTCTTTCTTTCTCTTTCACTCCTTCGCTTTTTATGTATGGGGCTGAGACGAGTAAATCGCTAACAGCAGCAGGCTCTCTTAACGCAGTCATTTTCTATACAGTTACTGTACAGGTTAGATGATTTGTTGTCACGTAAAAAAAGTCATCAGCTGAAGAGCGCAACGCCGTGATTTTTCTGTTTAGTAAAGCATGGTATAAATAATGGTATCATTATATTTACATCCTTGCATTACACATTACTCATACTAATATATATATATATATATATATATATATATAATGCAGTGCGACTTCGTTTGTATGTATCTTTTACATGTTGTGAACGCTGCGAATCATTAAATAGCTTTATATCACAAGCGTTAAAGTGCGCTCGATGCAGTGTATTTACATACATGAATTTACGTATTGCGTAGATTTTGCGTTAACTTTTTAATCAGAATCGACAAAAACATTGTCTCGTTACGCGGCTAATAAGCGAATATACGCTATGAGCTGCTTATGCTATCTACAGGGCGGTGAACCACGAAGATATGTAAGCGTGTGTGCTTCAACATTCAATAGTTACCCTGTGCAAAAATAATAAAAAGAGCTATATACAAACATCTGTGGAATGGATATACGCGATGCGTTATGTTATCTGGGTACGAGCATCCGCAGCAGTCATTAGCTTGTATAAAGGCGGGATCTATACCACTGTACCGCCAACGAGTGCCCGTTTATAGGAGACCAGCACTGCTACTGAAGTGAGAAAATTATTATAGGTACATCGTATCATATCTACTGGATGCATGTACCAAATCAGTTATCCGTCAACTGGCAGACTATCGTCATGATACTACAAAATCTTTCGGATATACATGCGACACAAAATCATACAGTGAAGAGATGAGAAGTTATCAAAAGTAAACTCTACCCCCATTAATAGACAAGCTTGGCGTATTCGTCGTAATCTAGTTTAAAGTTCTTCCACGCCGGTATATCGAAATTTGGTGGTTTATACGTGTTTCCTGCTGTTCGGCCACTTTCTGTGCTACCGCCTGCGCTTCCCACTCCAGCGGAGCGCTTTCCCTGTTTTGCAGATTTGTTGTGCTTTCCACCTTTGCCACCCACATTGTTATTAACATGATTGTTATTATTAACGTTATGGTTGCTATTGCTTGTGTTTTTGTTAACCATGATGCCGTGATTGTTCGTGATGGTAAACTGGTCGCCGACATCCTGAAGCTTCGCAGCCTCGTCGAAAAGCTTACTAAGCGATCTTCGTGCATGATGCTCAACGGACGAGCGTCTACTTCCCGTTGTCGAACTCTGAGCATCTCGGTGATTTTGCTGTTTATTAATTTTATTAGATAACTGTGTTGAACTGTCTCCAGAAACAGAGCTCGGACCGGTCTTGCTCTTTGGAATTGATCCCGCTTCGCTAGCGGGTTTCGGCGTCTTCAACATCGGCAACGGGCTCTTACCTGGAACGTAAAAATTTGAAGCAAGCAGGAAAGTATTGGCGTATAGGGCCTTAGTGACTATGCAGAATATATATCGACGCTATGTGCGGCATTCAAGGTAGAAGCTCTTATGGTGAGATGTCATTCGTAGCTTTAGAATCGAATAAAGATAAAAAATTAAATACCAGTAGCCTGCCGAAGTTGATTAAGCATTTTCCGCAAAGGCTTAACGAACGGCATTATCATGAAAAATGCATTTGAATTGATTCCCAGTCGTTCAGTTGGCGTTGGGTCCTTTTTGAACGATGGAAGATCTCGAAGGTGGAACCAACGAATCGAGCGGATTTCCTTTTTAGTTTGCGGGAGAAATACCGTGTTACGGGATACGCCGTGAACAATATACAACCTGCAAAATGACGTGAACAAAAAACATCTCCACTGATGCGAATGCTGTTTTTTTGCTGTCGTTATCTTTCTTATTTTAGTAAACTTTTTCATAACTTGCGCTACTATAAGTCCATTCCAATGGATACCTTCCTTATACGTTTGGTGCAATGGAATAAATAGCACTTTGTTTTGCCCAGTATTACAATTCAGTCAATTTACCTTTAAACATCATGTAGCGTGTATTAATTCGACAGAAAGAAGGAGGAGTAATTGTGATAATTAAAAGTGTAGTAGGCAATTAGTTAAGACAATACATCGTTAAAAGCATAAAAGTCTGCATACCTCTGATCATGATCACCCACGCGCCTCTCAAGGAATACTTTCTTGTTAATCATATGGGAGCAGTCGAACCCTGTCTCTTCTTGAACTTCGCGCGCTGCGCACTTGTGAGGCTTCTCATTTTCGTTGATCTTGCCCTTTGGAAAACCCCAAGATCCTTTGCTCCAATAGCCTTGGACTAATAGAATCTGTTCTAAGGAGTCATCCACCTGATCATAATCAAATAAAGAACGAGATACCTAACTACTAGACAATTGGAAATCTCCGGCGATAACTGGATTTTCAGGGATTGTTTTTACGAAGTAGCGTAACTAGATATAACTGAATTGGAATTGACCAGTGAAACCCATAACGATAAGGCATATTTATTACCATAAAATGCTAGCACTCTTTCTGTTTTCATTTTACAACGATTCGGTTTTTGTATCATCGTCCCAGTCAGTCTGCGATCACCTACAAGAATACATCCGAAAGTTGGTACGGCAAACTTGAATTGTTTCCATGTTGCGATGATGTCGTCTGTTCGTTTAGAGTATTTGCGAAGTCCCGGTATGTGGGCGAAAAGTGCGTGTGTGAAGTCTCGCATCGACAGATTCGGCAGGCCACTGCCATCACCCGCGTAATAGTCTAAGTAAAACCAATAAGCGAGTTCCATCTGAAAAAAGAACAAGATCGATCTTCCAAAATTGTTACAACTGTCAGTGTTAACTGGCTTTCTGTTATCATTGCATTAATCGCTGTTGTGTTGGCGTTATTTATCTTTCTTGTTCACACATTATTCTAAACTTATCTTATTGATTTTAGCTTGAAATGCCAACAAGCTACAATGAAATTCACGACTGAAGAACACTGGCGGTGTCACAGTTTGTCACTTTTTGGAGACAACGAAATATTGGATTTCGACCAGTCGATATATTCTAATCGGGCCGGATCAGTGTACGAGTTACAAATATCTCTCGATATAAGCTTCGCCTTGTGTTGCCCAGTTCGTCATAATATGGACTGTTATCATTGCATGAAGTCCGTATGCTAAGCTAGATCATGCCGAGGATTCTATTTTATCCTGCTCAATCTGTTCATAGCTACATGTTTCAATGTCGTACTTATCATCTTGTTTTCTTGGTAAAATACAGTAGAGGTGAGTTCTCCTAACGAGAAATTACGTCAGCTTTATTGAGAAATCCCTACGCAAGGATAAAAATACCCCAAACGCGCATGCAACTCTAGGCAGTCGTTAATTTATTGAAATAGACCAATGATCCCATTTACAGTGATATCCATTTAGTAACAGAACAACGATGCAGTTGTTCAATAACACCGCACGAGTTCTTCCTGTGATAGAACGACAAACATCTCATCCGTTACCGCTCTAATCCAAAGCAATTACTATTCTGTTTCATGGTATCGGAGCTTTTTTGGGGGCAGCCGCAGCCATTGCTGCGAAGAACATACTTCTCTCGATTTTTCGCATTCTAATACGAAATAACAAAATAAAATAAAAAGTTTAGAAGACGGACGGTTTAGAAACAAACCTGAAAACACAACCGGGTCGGATCCTTTTTTTCCCCTGGAGGCAGATGTATTAGAAATCGTGTACTCAAATCGTTGAGTATTTCCTGTGGAACAGATGACGTTGTCGCCATTGTATCCGTTACTGTTATATATATATATATATATATATATATATATATATATATATATATACACGTTACGTGTAGCTCGTAGTCGTCCTGTCCCAGTTGCCTGTGTCGACTTCGTCTTTTTTTACAGTGCGCAGGTTACCGAAGAATGAGTTGAACGAATCCAATTGAGAGATGGCACATTAGAACACGCAAGCACGGATCAATTCAATACTGGTGCTTATCAAATCGACGAAATAATGACACAAAATAAAAACACTTCTAATTTGATTAGGCAAACGTCACATTCTTGTTAAATGCTCTTTGTTGAACAACGAGCAACTTGTATCCCGACTGGTTATAAGATTTATTCATTATGCACAAATAAGCATCGCTTGATCGTTGCGTACACACGGCGTCAATATATTTGTTGCTTTAGGTCAAATCCGAACAACGTCACTGGTATAAGAGACGCATTTGCAAATTACAGCTGAAAGCCCAGTGGAGGAAATTAGCTGTTTCTGGCGGTCCCTCCAAATCGTCTACCCAGTCAGTTTTCCTGAGCTCTCTAGCGTTTCACTATGTCTCTCAACGAAAGGACAAACGAGGAAAGCGCCTTTTTCATAAAAATAAACGACCACACACACACGCAGATAAACACAAACAATAAGCGAAAAAACCACAGCGAGGCCAGAAACACTATGGCAATAGGTCGTTACTGTGATGCAGATTTGATGGCGGGCCCCTTACCGTTGATGACAGTGATGCTGGTTATAATAATAGGTCATACCAGCAAGATGACTGTAAAAATCTTTGTTATAGATTCACTTGCATTTAACTATAGTAATATCTATCAATAGAACACGAACGTCGTTGGAGAAAGTCTGCCAAAACGGAGGCCGTACCGCGATTGTTATTATTGCCGCTGTGTATGGTCTCGTCGCTACGGGACGATTTATCTGCCGAAGAAGGGTTGGCGTAAATGGTGGAGGGTAGCGCGCCAACGCAGAGATGGGGGTCGAACAGGGACGCGCAAATCGATAAATTTAATTTATACTAATTAAAAAGACTCGGATTGAAATGCGAAGGTATTAAAAATGATTGCGCAATTAAGGGGAGCCGACAAGCAAACCTTGTGTAGTTAGAGCTCTAAAGAAAAAGATAATGCTTATACTGTAATGTGCTCTGAAGCTGAGAAGGCCTATACAAATATTCGTTTAGGGTTTTCTATACAGATCGCTAGAAAGTTGTCAAAACGCTTTTGTCTTACATATTTTAGGAAATGATTGCTATTTAATCTATCACAGCTACACGATTACATTTATTGTATACGTCTTACTGAGTGCTTTTCAGTTTCGCGGAGTAGATTCAAAAGGTAAAGTTATGGATGAAGTAGCTTGGAAGCAAGTAAGTTTAGGTATTTCTTTGCCAATGAAAGTATTCGTGCCAGTATCTCCAGGCTCGATGATTTTAAATCAGTTGGCGTTAAATCAGTTAGGTAACTTAGATTTATTTTACTTAAAAAATTAAGTTAACTTAAAAAGAAAACAACCAATACTTTACTAATGAAAAACGTTTTTCATAAAACACTTTTCTATCAACGTAACATTTTGTAGACTAGGGGTGCACTCTAATGACATACGTGCTTCTAATTTCAGTGCATTTTCGTGCCAGGGGGAACAAACGGATTGAGAAATCGCACATCTGAATAAGCCGGTGTTATCAATCAATAAAGCCGTCGCTATCATTGCTTTTTCCTTATCGTCGGTTCATCTGCTGACTCTGTTCTCGTGTCGCCGGCTCTTGCCTGTCGCTAATAAACGTGCTTAGATTATAAACGCATTTCTGCGTCGAACGGTTTATTTTCCAGTAAAATAATTCATATGTTAGAGTACGCGCGTCAAGGAATTTTGTGGTTATTATTGTCAAATAACCATCTAGCTCTATCTTGTGCCAGCCAGATACCTAGCTAAAAACCCGAACCGTTCTCAAAAATCTACAAAAACAATTTCTAGAAGTCCTCTACTTCATCAGCTCCTCGGCCATCTGTTAGCTCGTCCGTTATTTTCATGAGATGCGAGTTGATGTTGCACATGTTTCGATACCATTCAACGAGGATACGTTCGCTATCGCTACGAGTCTCAGTCGCATCCTTAGAGTTCACATTGAGCGCTGAAAACCCGACTGAGACGTATTAAAACGAGCCACATCGAATTATGATCATGTGATAAAATAGCAACTTGATTTGAAAAACCGAATCACAGTACACTGATTTATATTAATTTTATTTATTTTATCTAATGAAAAACAACGAAGTGGGATAAATTCAGTGTCAAACAGACGGTTGATGTTGTTGAACACTATACTCCATAATCAACTAGTGAGAGACAAATTTAGCATCTCGTACCTCTAGATATAATGGGTAAGACTGACATAATGCTCGTTGTTTGTGTTCCGTATAAAGGAAAGGAACCACAGTAGCAGGTGGATACACTGCATCGATCGCCGGTTGCAGAGCGACAAGCGCAACCTTGTTAGGCAAACCCCTTGTGGTTCCATTGATCGGACTAATTTCTACTCGAGATTTCCATATATTAACAAGACTAACGTGACTGGAACTAAGTTTCGTTAAGTTGCCCTATTGATATCAGTCCTTGATTTAATGTGGAACAGAAATTTTGGCAGACTCAGTACGTTCTCTATGCCACTACGTTCTAGATTGCAGGGTTTCAGCACTCACCATCGTGGGTGGCATCAAGTAGAAATCAAACTTTATGTTTGCTTTCTACGCTTTGTGCAACTGTAGACACAGCTGTAGATATCGTTTCAGATGATTGACAGATCAGTCAACGTGTTTATGCACGATCATCACACATAGTTGCTTTCATTATTACATAGAACATATGCTGTACGTGCACGATTATTGTCATTAGGTATCTAATCGAATAGAAGCCGGTATTTGAAAGAGTGGACTCTGGAGTTATCTGTTCAAGCAGTCACAAATAGATGAAATAATCCTTCACAGTAAAAATCACCCTAACGATGCCGTAGCACATTGCTGATGTACTAAAGATGTATCGATTTGACATAATTTAGCTTTTATCTTTGCGTCGATAGGCTACTATAAATTAAACTGTGTTTACTGAATTAGGCTCGTGCAAAGACCTAGCCATTGCTACCGCCCAATTATATAGTATGTCTGTATTAAGCATTAGCAAATCTATATATACTATAATTAGTCCATATGATGACTTCATTATTGCCCAGTCACAAACATGAAATATTATCCATCGTCTAAACATGCATTTTGCTCACGTTTATTGCTCTTGATAACTACTAGTCTGTCTGGATACTACCCATTGATTTAATTGTGGGCATTGTGTATATGACGCTTCTGTTTCCCGTGTATTTCGTTCGGCAGGTAGCTGAGGGACGCCGTAGTTGGTAATGAAACCATTACTTCGATGGCGGCAAAGTCAGCATCTGCAGATAGCTCTTAATAGGTAGATTAGCTGATTCCAGTCAAATGAGAATGCAAGGATGCAGACATTATGGCTTCTTGACACTTGAAATTTTGAGTGTTTCTAGCAAAAATCTAGTTATAAAAATAATTAACGTTACTACTCTTCGGAATTTTCAGTAGCATTATTTATGTTGAAAATAAGAGAGTCTGTTGAGGATTATAATAGATTTATTACATTTTTTTTATACCTGGCAAGCTTCTTGTAACAGTATATATTGTAACTGTATAAAAACGAGTTTCCCTATCACGCATGTACCGTTGACAGAGCTGCGCCGTATAATGGAACGGTAAGCGAATTTTTGTTACTGCTATACGTGCAACTAAGCTGCGAGCTAACGACGGCGCTTTCAATAGCTTTCCTGGTGCCCGGCAAAGCGCTTCATCGTTGTCTAAGAGGATAAAATGCCCTACGCCCTTTAATTTCAAAGGATGTACCCTTAAACGGATCCATGGAGATATTAAAACGATAATGCCAGGGTGACTTAACACTTAGATCGCTAAGCTCCGCATAGATAAACGACATTGTAAAATTGAACAATTGTGCTTCCTTATATAAAAGTTAAAAGTTACTTGATATAGCCTAGAATCTCTCAAGAAATCTTCTATATCACTAACCGGTGTGGCGTCGCCCTCCACTGGTCTGACGAATATGTTGCAGAGTGTTGACACAGTTAACGATTATGTATACGGCGCGTCCATCAGTGTGTTATAGAAGCAATATTTGAAAATATAGCCTCTGTAATATATTCTATGTTACGATACTTCTGACTCAATGCTTTTGCGTTCCTGTCCCAGTGCTATAAGTAAAACCTACAAGGAACCATGCAGCACGTTGTCTCCGCAAGAATTTCGCACAAAATGTGCTAAGTGTGGATAGCCGTTCGGTAGAGCAAGATCAATTTGAAGTAAATAGCATCGCATTGTAACAAATTTGGTGGCAAAAGACGTTTCGGCTTTCGAGGGACCAAAGCCAGAGCCATCAGGATTGTTGCGTACATGAAGCTCGTCTATGATAAGATAGGAAAAGAAGTCAGCCAATTTTTTAAAGGGTTCCAGCGTTAATACTAGTGCTTAACTAACGGGAAACACTTACGACAATAACTGTATACGATTTGTTTGTCGTCAGTGTAGAACTTGGCGTCGCGTACTTATTATCTATCTACCAGTATGATAACTTGAATTTGGATTCATAAGTAGTTACTAAATCCTTAAAATTGGGCTGCTTATAGTCCATTTGATAGACAAGCTGACTATGAGGGCATATGGTGAGGTGGCTTTCTGTGTAACCGATGTGTATAAGCAATGATTGGAAAAAAATTAGTAATGTAACTCAGTTATGTACATGGCATTTACTAAGTAAAATATACCCTCTAAACAAACAGGTATCTGAAATAAAATATAGCTAAACTTTACTGTATAAAAGAATTAGTAGTAAATAAATAATCTCTGCATTAAGCAGGAACTAAGAAAATCTCCACGTTGACTTTCCTCACCTGATCGTTTATGACATCGTATAGATGGCCCACACTATTTCCCTTTAAAGTTTCCACCATGAACCTTAACGTACTCGTTCTAAAACTAGCCACGCAAATAGCTTCAGTTTTTCATTAATTCACTAACTACACTGTGACAAGTCAATCGGGCAGCAGTGTGTTAGTTGGCTAAAGACTGGTCCACCCACAAGTGTTCCCGACCCAGCGGTAAATCATTGATATATGGCCTATAAATTCAGGAATTAGTTTCTGTGTCTTTCATCGATATTGCCAGTTGAGTTTCAGGAAACTGTCTTTTGCTCGCCTTTACGAGAGTTCAATTTACTAGAGAACTAGCTATAATCGATATGGTCATTGACTGATCTGATCGGCATAAAGTATTTTCCATGCAGCAACTATCGATGACGCAAACGCCGAGAGAGTTATGTTCACACCCATCCATAATTTTGATGGACGTGTGTTAATAACATGCAGATACTTGTAAAAAGCTTATCGTGTTTTCAGCTCGCCTTTCAATTTCATTCTGTCGGCTTATATCAGAAAAGACTTCGGCGAAACCCAGTCGTTCAGGCAGATGTAAAGAACCTCTCTCGTAACGCAAACTAAATTATATGACTAAATTATATATATATATATAAAACAAAAAAAATGTACTCGGAAATCACTAACCTCGAAACTTTCTTGCCAAATGAATCAACAATGTCAATCAACACTTGGATATTTAGGTATTGGCACATTTTATTATAGACTATTTTATAGCGTCAGAAATAGATACAGGTGTACGTTTATAGCCAGTAATGTAATATATATCATGGCAAGTTATATATGACAAATATAGAGAATCTACATCCGATCGAAGGAGCCTAACAACGAAATACATTGACATTAAAGCTAACCGGTCAATCATAGAGCATGCCAAATTTCCGCAGGTTGTTACCAAATCGCCAATAGAACGTTTAGTTATTGAGAAATTGTTAATCCTCGTTTAATTATAGGAAGAATTGGTTTTTTAAGGGTCAGTCACGTTGATTGGGCACTACTGAGATTGTTATACAAGAAACGTCAGTGAAAAGGCTCCAGTTTTTGTTTATTTACTAAAAATGTTTGAAATGCAGCTCAAAACCTTACATTTCAATGAAATTGAATGAAAATGCAGTCTATAAATCTTGATCGGGGTCGAGTAAATGAAAAGGTAGGTATCGGAGTACTAAAGAGAGATAGATAGACAATTGGAAGGATAGTTAATATTAAACTTACACTCAATACAAATTTATGTATTGCTTCTAATAAATATTTATTATTGGAAATTATATTGTACAAATATGCAGTCATATATGACTCATTATTAGGTAAAGCAGATTGTATTCCATTACAGTAAACATGGAAGCTCTTAGCTTCACAAGAGGCGTAAAATGGTTAATGACAGTCTCAAAAGCTGTCGGCCCACGATGAAGAAGTCGCGTTACGTTGAAGACTAGGAGGTCGTGCTTAGCTAGATATGACCGGCATCCTGGGAAGTGTGTATAACACGAGTCAACGTGTTTGTGTTTGCAGAATCGAATTAACTTAGTTCCATGATAGTTGACCCAATGGTGTATCCTCCGAATTTGTGCGTCGCATATATGTCTCTTTCGGTTTGGTAACAACAGGAGTCTTACTGTTCCTCTTCTGTGACTAGGCCTTTCAAGTTTTGACGATGAACTCAGAACAGACGCTAGAATGCACCTTTGTGGATAGTTAGACAATAGCTAGCTCTATCACTGGCGTCTTGTTAAAATACTAAAGTATTTTCCACAAATACAATATGTTGTATCAACAATAATAACAACAATTATTATTATATTTGTGAATAAATAATTAAGGCAAGCTTTACGAAACACCGCATCAGCCGCGCCTATCGTACAAGAATAGCGTCGGCGAATCGATAAAGATCTTCAAAAAGAAAAAGAGACACACTAATGCCCCTAATTTTACATCTATAGTGAGGTGAAACTTTGTTGATTGATAATATTACGCTGAGGCTTTCAATTGGCATTGAAAGATTGCGAGACAAACATCCTTCAGGGTTATGGTTAAAAGAAACAGTCTCATCATTAAGTCTATTTTATCAGGATGTGTTAAGAGCTTCAAGTTTGTCTTATTAGAGTTCATTTTCTTTATTTAAATAAAGATTGCCTGTAAGCCAGCGGTTTTCAATGCATATCTTCGTCCAGCTGAAAATTGTAGAACGTGACTTTTTTTTTTATGACAGACGCAACATTCACTTGCGTTCTGGACTATCGCTCAAAATATCGCGGTGTTGGTTGCCTAGTTAGCTCAGAACGACACTTCCTGGTAAGAAAATCGGAAGTTTTCCAGAAAGGCAGGCCTTTTTTCAGAGACAATCTGTCTACGACAAACTCCTAAATAGATTACGTACATTTATACTCAAATGAATAGGAATTCGATTTCTATTAGGTTGTCGAATTTACTGTAGAATATCGTTCAGTAGCTTTCGTCAGATGTTGCCTAATCCTTCGAAAGCTCTCTTCCAAAGCCGAGAAATTCGGGTTTGTGTGGTTTGTCAGATCTCTCCGTTTCCTCCGACCCGCCGTAACCTGGGTATTAATGGGAACCGTGGCAGCACCATATCCTCCATACAGTCCCATTGGAATCAGTACAGAACCAAGGCCCATTACGGAACCGATCCCTAAACCTAAAATGAACAGAATTATAGCTTCCGAATCAAGGTAGCCTCGGCCGGTACGTCGAGTAATTCGCGTATTTCGTCGTGAAGAGTTTGAAACGGATGCTTCTTTATTTTCTAAAAACTTTTTGGCTATCTTCGCAAGGATTGTTCTAGCAACCACGCCTTTCGTGGTCGATGCGGTGGAACCCAGAAGGGCCAGCAACTGCGCAAGCCCATCGGCAGTCTTTAATCCCTTAAATAATGACGTATTTGGAATGAAGAAATGAGAAACGTCTTGAAACTCCTTGTTGATCTTACTTAGGTTCGTAAATACTGAATTGGTATTTATGTTGTCTGGCTTTGAACCGTCATGGGTTCTAGCATTGGCGAGAGCGGTTTTGAATACCTGCAGTGGCTGGTTAGCGAATTCCGTAACAGTTTCTTTCAGTAAGGAGGCCATATTTTGTACAAAAGTGGCGAGTTTGCGAGCCTCTACTGGGGTAAAATATCTTCGCGATGGGGCGAAATGGGCATAGGTCATTGAGTCGAATCGGTCTTGCAACGACATAGCTCTCGTCGACGAACGGCATTGCGGATTTCGGCATCCCAACGACGCATGTAATAGAAGTAGGAGAAAAAATACGAACAGGAAAACGCAGCGTAGAATAGACATTGCAACGAACGCAATGCGACAAATTGTACGGCAAAATATGAAATTCTATCCGACGAATTGACGTTCGATCCGTAAATAATATACAGACGCACTTCAGTTATCTTTCTGACAACAACAAGCAGGCCATTTTATGCTTGTAATGGGCAAACACAGACCTTACACTGTTCAGATCATAGGTTACCTTTTGAACAATTTAGTCCTGCTAAGCAAGTTTCCTTGTCTTCGCTTCCGGAGAGCGCACTGCGAGTGAATGATTGGAAAACCTCACAGCATATGGATTCTACAGGGTCTTCGCGGCTTAAACACTCTAAAGGTTCCTGTGCTTGATGCCTGCTTCTTCTGGCGGAAATAAAGAAGCGCTTAGTTATGAAGCAAGATTTTGACAACAACTGATGTCTTCGACTGCTCCCGGTAGCATTATATATATATGGCTAAGAAAAGAAAGCCACGTGGTGGTGGTCCGGGAGGCAACGCCTGCCAGATCCCATTTCACAACGGTGTTTTACGGCACTGCGCTGGCCAAAACCCAGTCTTTCCTCAACCCCTCCGCCCAGAGTCCAGCGGGGCAGAGCAGCGAGCTGCATTGAACCATCGGGCAACGCTAGTGGGAAGACGGTGCTGACGACTAGAAGAGTCGCGGGGCGCAGTAGTCTGATAATTCTGCCTACGAGTAGCTATAGTGGTAGAGATACTGCCATTGTTATTGTTGTCCGGTTATACTGGTGCGACAAATTAGATTTATAACGTGGCATCTGAACGACCCGCTTGTCTCGCTACTGATTTTACGAATGGTGTTGATATGTAGTAGTGTGGAAGTGAACTGAATGTATGTACAATAATGGAATGCAATGGCAAGCTATAACAAAAGGCCACTCTTTTTCTTGTTTACATAGCGATGTTAGTATTCATAACGTCCGTAAGCCTCTTTAATGCAAAAATGAATGCATGCATGCATGCGTTTCTCGCGATATGTTTAACTGAGTGCTAAATATGGAAAATCCTCAATAAATAAGAAAGTAACCGTATTCGTACTAGAACTTCGTACTATATATATATAGATATATATATATACCGATACAAACAGCCCATTCATTCGCCAGTATGTAGATAAACTTATATAAACCAAGAAAATTTCGTCTCATACGTTTCAGATAAGTCATATATAATAATCGACGCCGTATTATTCGCAATATAATTATAAATGATACTTATCACTAAACGCGAAAAAACTGAAAACACTATTTGAGTATCGCAATCCAACGTCCTACTCGTCCATCTCGTTTCGACAACAAGAACGTCCTCATTTATGCCACGTGTTCCAAGTTTTTCGTCATCAGCACAACTGGACAAAATACCCTTGAATTTATATTTTCGACTGTCGCATTTTTCGAACATTGAGCCTATTTCTTTAATTGAAACAACACAGAAAATTATTTCAGGCTTAAGACAAATTATACATCAAAGCCCCCTTATTATATCAATAGTAAATTCGACATACTATATTATTAACGAGATTTTCTTCTAGTGGAATAACTAGAAGGGAGGGTAGCTTGATGAAAAAAGCTTTGTGCACATTATACGTTTTTTCGTGGCGTTAAAAGGGTACCTCGGAAAACGCCGAAACTTGGGTAAGTTCAGTTCATTCTTCCTTAATGTCTCTAGCCTTATTTATCGTTTTAGTGGCTTATCTATAACCGTTAAGATACGGCGCAGGTGATCCGAACGCAATTATCTAACAATAGCACGGTGCTTTTTTTCCTGCTTTTTGAGCAAAATCTAGTCGGCCATCTTTGTCATTGTTCCTCTTCCTTGCTGTCAACAAACCGGACGACCTGCCGTCAACTCCTTCAGTGACACGAATAAAAACAGCCACAGAACTAAACAGATATCGAAATAGTCGTTCCATAATTATAGACATGAAAAGAGTAAGCTTCTAAGTTTTGGTAGTCAATCGGGATAGTATAGCGCCCGATGGATTAATAATGGCTAAGTCAAACCCGACAATGCAAAAAAAAACATGCGAAGATATGAGGTCAACAAGGTCCAATGAGAACTAACAACCTAAAATAAGAATGTTACAATTTGTTTTAAGCATAACTGAAAGATATTTTTCTTTTTTTACATGTATTAAGCTACAAAAAGAGAATTCGATAGTCTTTGAGATTAGATGGCCCTTGAATTACGCGCTACTAGCAGACAAGATTTGGCTATTAAATATTACAATCTTCTAGAAACTTGTGAATATTTGCTTGTTGAATTTACTCCAGGAGGCTAGCTCAAATCAAGAAACATCATTTAGTTTGAAAATCAACGTTCAGTGCTTAAGTTCTCTTCGAAGGGCATTCGTCGACAACTGGCAAAAAGATTATACTTTAAACAAAAGTTTACTCAACGAATGGCGAAAATGTTTTTGGAACGGAGATTGGAACGTTGAAGATCGGCGAGGAAGTGACCAAATGTCGGAACCCGAAAAACGAGAACGCATTCACAATCGATAAGACTTTTCACGACGGTAGACCTTGGAATCTGAAAGCTCTGTCAGTCAAAATCGGCATTTTGCATTGTAACCTAATGCCGAAACTGAGTCAAAAATAGGTTTACTCCAGCTAGTTAATTACAGGCTACTTGAAAATGGGTTTGTATTTGACGTGCGATCTGCGGAGTTTCAGACGACAAGAAACCTGCCTGGAGCAAACGGTCATTATAGGCATGGTATGATTCAATCCCTACTGCCAGCCGAAGGGAAACTAGGTGAGTGAATGGTCTCGCCCTAAAGAGAAAGGGAGGTCGGTGGCAATGTCGAGTAGGTTCGCATATAAAGGAACGGTAAAACTAAAAACGTACACTAGAGGCATTTGCTATTATGAGACATACGTCGAACATGGAACAATGAATTCAGCTTGCTGTTTCGAATTCTTCAAGTCACTCATAGACTGTCACAGTTTCGTTACATGATGAAAATGCTAGACCTCACCGCCATGCCGCAATGACTTTCTAGCTTGAACAAAGGAGTGTCCAACGTTGACTTCAACCAGCCTATTTTCCCGATCTACGTTTGTATGACTACGGGGCTTTTCATGCCCAGAAAAGGACAACTCATAGCAACCACATCACATTATCTATTTACTTTGAGAAGCCGTATATAAGGAGTCACATATTGAAACGCGATTGGTATAAGACTGCCCAGAAGCTGCCAGAGTGCTAGGTTAGGGGTGTGAAAAATAAGAAGAAGAAGATAATTTTTAATATAGTTAAAAAAAAATCATCTAAACCAACCAGTTGGAAAATTGATTCAATTTCAAGGTGTTATATATATATATATATATATATATATATATATATATATGCTGTTTGTTGTGTGTACTGTACTTTTATTCATCTTAAAATGCTATTAATAAACAACGTGATTGCTTGCTGGCAAGCGAAAATGCGCTGAATAAAGAGAAGTTTGATACCGCAGTAGATTCGTGCATTGCTGTTCCATAATTTTTGTTTCCTTAGAGTTAGCGTTTTTAACAGCGGCAACGACGACATCGCGAGTGGACATATCGAATGTTGTTGCAACAGCGATGTTTCTCAATTGACTCTTTTATCTACGACACGTACATATGTTGGATTATCATATACGCGACTGACCTAGTTAGTCTGCGTGAGGACCCACTGCTGTTTCGGGCTCTCAGTCCCGTGCAGTGGTGCTTGATAATCTACGAAACGAAGTCTGTCCCAGAAATCCCTACAGTATCACAACACCTCACTACAGCAAAAAGGCATATATATGTATATATATATACGTATATATACATAGGTAGGCTTAAGGAAAGCTTATGTAGAAGAAAAGGTACAATGGAAGGTCAGATTTTTGCTTTTTATTTTGGTAGAAAATATAAGACACCCGTTGGTATCTGTTAATTGGCGTTTATTAAAAGTTAGCCAAAGTGATATTGCAAATATAGAATATGTAATTTTTTTTTTATTAAATATAGTCGCTCTGTTAAAAGTGGGCCTCCATGGCCAAGGCTGGAAACCGCCGGTCGGATAATTTAATTTTTATTTAAGCTACTAAAGTGTCAATATATTTTACTCTTCTAACTATAAGTAGCTTGTCCTTGATTGAGATCGTTAACTTTTGGCAATACACGGAATTGAATCGACTAGATGCGATTGGTAAGAAGCCATGTCAAAGTATTTAGCCAAAATAGTATGCGCAATTTTTGCAAAACCTTTGTAAATTTCCTAAAGCTTAGGTTTTTCAAGATTCAAATAATAGAAGTAGATAATCATTTCCTTTCATATTCATATTATTCTGATAATTCACATATTATGTTATTTATTTGCTATTGCAAATTGTCTGTCGTGTTGTCGGTGTATTACGTTGGAAAAACGTGAACGATGCGTTAGTGTTTTTCATCGATTAAATTTTTGTGTGTTTGTTATGGCCATGCCAATTGTATAGGCCTTGTATAGGACACTAACTTCCGCACCACTGGGGTGTAGTAAAAAAATTGGGGTCGTTTCCCCTTTAAAACACTTTATCTGAAGCAGGCAGTTCGCGTAAATGCGCCGGCTTTACTTCCGGTCATTTTTCAATGTGTTAAACTGAAACACGTACCTTCCTGTGCAGAGACTAACGATTTAGCCGTTACAGCTATATCAGATCGAGGCGCACCCCACCGGTTAAAGAGGCGCTGGCGTTATCTCAGCCTTGCGCACGTAAACGCCAGTTGTCACGGGGCACGCGGCGATGCAACGCGTTCTGCCTTTTGTTGACTGCAAGATAACACGCGAACAAATTTTGGGCGTGAATTTTTCGGATACTCAGAAAATCTTGGTCTTTTACTTTTTTCGTCTAAATCAAATTGGATGCTACTGGATTCATTTGATTGTAGACGATAGTTAATAAGCGACGGTTTATAGAAGAATGAGATTTTTAAAGGCCTTGTTTCCGGCAATGTTAAAAACTAATTTGGAACGATTTCAACAACTCGACATTCTACACACATTATCTCCCCGAAAGGTTTCAAACTTTTTTTTTTTTTTTTTTTGAGAATACTTACTTAGACTAGCCATTAGCCACAATGAGTTTGTGTATAGTTAGATGTCTTAACTTGACGCCATAAATTCGGTAAGTTACAAACAAATCCGTGGTTCGCTTAAACGGCCTAATGCTTTTGATTGTATTCAAATCACTCATCGACTCGCGTGCACAGTAACATACATATGCACACAACACGAACTAAACACATACTAAGCCTGCAATTATTCTGAAGAGATATTTCCCTTTTATCAATGCCTTTCGCATCGTAACCTAAACATTTGTTGCTTCACAGGAAATTTTCGGTTCGACAGCGTAGAAAAGTTTCCGGCAGTAGTAGAATTTGCATCAAAATTTGCTGTTAAGGGCAGCAGAATTAAACCATCTGGGTTTTGAAAAAGTCCACGCAAAGAGACGCCGTAACGGCCATATTACACGGAGCTCTGTTGTTACGTAGGCGATGTCTGTTTCAGGCCAACGACACAACAGAGCTAAAGATGATAGTTAGAGAAGTAGAAATCTAATATGCGAAGCCGGAAACTGTGGGGGCGTAAGCGTAATCTTTTGTCAGGATATGTTTTATTGTCGCAGTTAGCTAAATTGTCGTAGCTGCCTAGTCTTCATCATGAAGGCTGCTGGGACCCACACCATCATAGCGTTATAACATACCTTCACATAATTGGCTTGCTCTTCCAGCGTGACTTCATGTGTATGTTCAAGACCTCTAAAATGCCTCGTATTATACGAGGCCAAACGATACCTTTAACGCGAATATATTTATATTTGCGTCGGTATAGAACAGCTCAACCCGGGGCTGGGACGGACTAGGTGGGTTCTAAAAGGTGCGCAATTATGAATATTACTTCGCACCGATGGCTTACTGAAAAACGACTGTCATAGATGAGTTACAATTGTGGCTTTACGAATACAATATCTGTTTACAGTATCGAACTGATATAATAAAAATTAGCACAAGCTCATATTGCCTGATCCTCTATTGAGACTTGCTCTCTTTCTAGTTGTATGACTACAAGAAAAACATCAGTTCTTCATTAATCAGCTCCTGATAGAAAAGCTAAAAGCTCAACACGTATATAGTGTGTACTTTACCTATAAATTTCATAGAACATAGGATAATTTGTCCGGTAGTGGAGGATCAGCAAAACATTTACCGTAAATTTAGAGAAGGTGCGTATCTGTTGTTTCAACAGGTGCTTGCAATTTTGTACGTTGCTTGCTATCCTATCCTAGGCGCACAAACTGGATAATGAAGGGCTTAGTCGTGTCTCATGCGTACGCATCGTAGAGTGTAGAGGGAACACACTTTCGCTACTGTTAGGAGGAATAGGATCAATTGTTTGACGGTATCAAATAAATTGACTAATCATTCTAAAATATTGCTATAAACTACCATTTTTGGTCACTGCATCTCTATACGAGAAATATTGACAGGCCAACATGCTGATATATCCTAGAGTTAGCGATATTGTAGAAAACGAATTTTGACGGGCTTAGATCAGACATCCTTATTAACCCTGCTTAATTTTCCATTTATAACCTCCCATAACTCTTGTGATTATCGATGAACTAGCCGTTGTTTCTGTTCGAAATTAAACAAAAAGAGAATACATTTGTAACCGATAATGCACCATTCTGCCAGTAGTTGATCTCTCTCTCTATCTCCCCCCCCCACTCTTTTGACGCATCGTGTGATTATTTATGGTAAAAAAATTGACCCTCCAGCTTTTTATACGGTTTGTTCGAGTCGAATGTAAATAAGAAAGCTAGACAGCTTCGCATAGGGTTACATGGTCTGCGACAGACCGAAATCTCTCCCCTAAACCCACACTTTTCGACTTAACAGTCGCTCAGCAAACCTGTGCTCGTAGCTCACTAGTATGCCTTTGGCTGGGGATTTTCCATCGTTTTTAACTTGGGAACATATACATACAGTTGACATGTTACACTGGCACTAATTTGCAGCAGTCATTTAGATGCTGATTTGTCGAAATCGAACGGATTCGTTCTCTAGCATTTTCTTGGCAGTTTTTGACGGCGCAGAATTGTGATTCGCTCTGTGGTTGTCTGAGCGACTGAGCTGAAGCCGTAGAAAACAATGGTTATTGTTCATTGGAAAATCGCATGTTAGAGGCTGATCTTATGACTTACCAGAAAACCAAAGTATCTAAACTCTCGGAAACGGGCGTAACTGTAACGTAACCTTTCTCTCGTGTTAGAAGTGGGTTATTCTTTACAAGGAACTAAATTACATTAAATGTTCACTGTGTAGCAACAGCTTGGCCTTTTGGTATCGTGCTTCCTTCACTGTGTTATCCATACATTTAATTTCGTTTGATGGAATATGCATTGAAAATCGTTACCTTTCTCCCAGGGTTTCTTCTTTATCTAGCAATTCCCAATAAATCTGTTGCATAAAGTTAACTAAAATCAACGTTACATAATAAGAGCGCGTGTTCATAATTGTCAGGCGGTTGTCAGTTCAGGGATCGTTATGTTCCACTTGGTGCTATCTCTACCGACACTGGATTTAAAAAATGAGTGAGCTTTCATAAATGTCTATCATGGTGGGGTCTCACCCCATTCCGAAGACATCGTGTTTTTTTTTGCATTGAAATATATTGGAATAGTTTATTTCTGGGTCAAATCTTATTTCTACACGTGGACAAACGGCCATGTCGGTGTTACTATGGAGGAATAGATGAAATGTGTCCGCTTTCTGTTCAGTGAAGCCCACCTGGTGAGCGTCGTCGCATCCGCTAAGAGGCTTTTTTTAAACCACTCAGTGACATGAAACGATGGATCAAGTGGTGTCTCAGAAAGTTATAGAACGGGACTAAATAGTACCCACCGATGCGTGGACGATGCTAACGGATAAGTAAACGTTCAAAATAGATTAAGTAAAAACGGGTCAAGTAATATTAGTACGGAAAAAAAGCGTAAACGAGACTTTTCTCATCTCTTGCAGCATTAGCTGGCAATTAACATATGATATTTTTCTAACGTATTTTTATCGATATCACCCTTGAAATTAGCAAACAAATTGAAATAGTTCATTGATCTGTTTTAACGTTCACAGGTACGTTTGCCTCTATGTATATACTATCTCTAATCGATTTAGACAATAAACGGCTGCTGCTGCTGCTGCTGTTCTAATTGTTGCAATGCTTGTGCTCCGTGGGAGCTCCTTCAGAGTGACACTGGAACATAGGTCGAGCCGCGCAGAATGCACATATGTAATCACCACCAACTTTGTGCATAGATCCAAGACTGGAACATTCGTTCCTTATCCTCAGAACTGAATCATACTTCTGACAAAAACAGATCTCACCGTCCATTGATGTGCCATTTTACATGTGACAGCGTGTGCGTGCGATTATAGGATACGCTGGCAAACGTTTTATCCATTTCGTTGTAAGACAAGTAGTGCTCTAGGAATTCAGTGATGTCGTCTTGATTCCTCGTTAGCTATATGCAGTATTTCAAACTGATTTGTGTCAGGATCGTTTGCGTAATTGTTACACGGAGCGGTGCTGCTCGCTTCTGTAACACCATGTTCTTATTAGAGTTTTTGGTAGCAGCACAAAAGTGCCACGGATGAAATAACAAGTACGGATATTACCACAAAAATGTGCCTAATCTCCCACTCTGCGGTCGTAGTTTCAATTACGAGATTAGCCCTACGGTCCACCAACAGGCCTTAAAGTCTGTCTACGTCCAAGTCCTGGGGAATTAGGCTTAACTGACCGATGATGACGAATGTGCTTAACGACTTAACGTAGATGCTTCGGCCGAGAGTCACCTTAGACTACTACAATATACTCTTTGCGTAGCTTTCGTCAACATTTTTGACAATGAAAACAAAATATTTAGAAATGAAAATAACTGCTCGACCTAATACCTTTTAAAACAATTGGGATTCTATCTCCGCTTGCCTGTATGCATATACTATCTCTAATCGATTTAGACGATAAACGGCTACTGCTGCCCTTTGTGTCTTGTGTGACTTCTCTGAACACAGTAGAAGTTATGTCACGTAGATGAAAGTGTGTTCAAAACATGAACGACTGAAAATAAAAAGCATATAGTGTTTAGTCATTGTCGTAAGAAGGTATTTCCACGACCTCGTGTTTACGACCTCGTCTAAATCTGACACTAGCAGTATATATAACAACGACGAAAAATGACAGGATAACTTACCATGAAACTCAACACTATGTAAGCCTAAGACTATTGCAATATGGATTTAGTTTAAGAACTTGAAATTATAGGCGTACAGTTAATAAGTCCATATTTATTATCTGCGTATATATGACCCAGAACTTTAGATGAAATCGAATAGTAGCTTGAACTTGAGGCCCTGCTTGTATGGTGTCGTTCTGAATTTGTAATTTTACGTACATAAGAATCAGATACACAGATTATATACATATGTTATATACTTAAAAAGATTAATTTATTCAATCTTATTAAAAAATCAATAAATTCGCCGTTAATAATAATGGGATTACCCATTTACAATAGGTCTACCTGTTGTTATGTTATAGGCTTGTATGACTGAATTCCGGACCGAATTGTCTGTTGGCTAGATATTACTGCAAGATAGGCCCAGCTACAGGATTCTCATACCAAAGGGGTTCGTATGTATCACTTCTAACTTTACTGGCAATTATGAAGGCGCTTAACCCAATGAAAGTAGCAATTGGTATTACAATGGTTGCAGTCCAAGCTTTTAGAATCCATCTATGTGAAAAGTTCTTTTTTGTATACAATTTAAACACAGTCTGATATGACCGATTTTCCAGATCCTCCTGCAAACAGAGCATGATAATTAGTGCAAAATGTGGAATCAACGCGGAAGTAGTTTCTAACGGACGATTCTGAAACCCTCAATCCCTATTTATTTATTTTTTTATATTTTTGATAGGTATTCTAGCTCGATTCAGAAGGCGGATATTAAGCAACTGTATTGTAAAGTATTCCCCCCGGAAGGGAATTGTTTCCTACTTTGCGTCTGATTATAACCAAAAATAGGTTTCTAACACGTCGGTTTCAATAGCACGCACCATACAAAAATTGGTATTATACGCCCAGACAGACCCGTTGTAGTGCATGCCTGGTTTTAGCTTATAAAGTACACAGGGCATTATCTTGCACTCTATACGGACACATTCAGTTGAGTTTGTGATCGGATCATGGATGATGGTCGGGCAAAGTTCTACACGGTAACCTGTTGGTCGTCCATTCAACAGCTCTTTAGATCTTGGCTTTGCGTAAATAATCGCGCTGGTCAACGAAACTGAGTCGACTTCGACGATGACGCCCGTTTCTGGCCCTGAAAAGATGCATTCGCGGGGCAAACAAACATAGAGATAACGCATTTAAGCTTACCAGCTTTGCTACCTAAATTTCAGCTGGTAGACGATCACAATATGTGTACTGAATGTTAAAAGAACTGCACAGCAATAAATTATACGTACTTCCTACGTCGGTAATGAACTGTTTAAACGCGACTGGTTTGGTGCCGCTGTATACGGTGATGTTGTACTTCGAATATGGTTTCATCGGTCTTCGCCCTCGGCCATGCCTCCACACGCCGTCTACTAAGATGATTGTGATCCGCTGATGTGTTTTGAACCAACAGCCTTCAACAACTGCGGTATAGTTCAGAGGTGGATTTGCGAAAATCACCACAGATGTGCCACCATCATCCTCTAGGTCGGTAATATCTGGAAACACTTCAAGCTCTACGTGGGTCCAATTCTGTGTGCCGACAAGACTCTTGATGCATTGATTCGTACATGAAATATATATATATATATATATAACATCATAGTTGTGATAATACAAGGATTATGTAATGGCACCAAAATGGGTCATGTCAAGTTATTATGATCCAAGCTTAGGCGTGAAGCCGGGGGTTGTCAGTGAAAACTCCACTATACATACAATTTGAGCTTGAATGAGGCATTTTGTATTGCAGTAATTCAACAATTGACTTAAACACTGAGTATGCTTAATAATCTATTGGATGTGTTATTCATTGAAGGTCAAATCAGGTAAAAGCAAATAAACTTCGGGGTCGAGAAATAATCGATTTACCATTTTCGCAATAAGAAAATTGTAGCAGTCATATCTTATAGAAGGAGGTTGGTTTTCACAGCCACTCCGACAGCTATATTTGGTCGGCCTTTACTCACCCCCTTTTCAATTGCAAACGAAATGCTTGGTAACAGTACTGACAAGCATATTCGGCGGAACTCTTTCATGTTAGTCGCTTTCGTCTATTGGAGTACCTAGAAGGCGCGAAAAACAAAACGAAGGATAAACCTATGTAGTCATACATGTAACATTACATTAAGTTGAACGTTAACTCGCTTAACAGAGTGTTACAGAGATAGATTAAGCCTGCGTTCACTCTTCTCACGTATTACGAAACAAAAAAACAGGGGTCATAGTTTTCCAAATGTCTTCGCTGTTGTGACGTCTGTAATTTTTGGAAGTGTTCTGCACTTACGTTGCACACCATCGATATCCTTTTTTCTATCAGCGTCAGTTGCAGATTTTAAAAAAAAATAATGATTATTTTATATGAGGAGTCCTGCGCTTACGGGCTTGAACTTCCAACAGTTTCTAAATTTTCTGAAATGAAGTAGCCTCATTCTGCAGGTGTTTATGTTTTTGCTTGACAACGAGAAGGACCAAGCAAAATATCGACGAGCTTCATGAATCGTCAAAAAAACCGTCTGCAGCTTTTCGCATAAATATTCAGTACATGATTTATAATACTTGTGTGATAATAATTGATTACTCAATGAAAGTGTTCCATAATTTCGTGATCATTAATGATTAATATACGCACGTACGTTCTACCCCGTCACGGTGCACGTGTTATATTAGTGCATACATCTACATGTGATTTCTGAGAAAAAATGTATAAAAGAAACACTTATTTTGCTTATACTTTATTATTATTACTATTGTTATTATGACGTGAATCGCACGTCCACCGCTTTCAAGCATTTTTTCAAATGCGTGACTTGCACCAACACAAAACGACCTGTGTCTACACCCGGATTCGAACCCGGTTCGTGTCACCTTGTGTACCTCACAGCATCACAGTATCGCTGCTGTACTAAAGTACCAGCTGGTGGATTTCATCATAATGCAGAGTCAAAACTCGTACTCATTTGAATTAAGCGGTTTGTTAGCGTGATTCACGCGTCTGTAGATTTTCCGATACCTATATTTAATGAAAATCTATCATCCGTGCGAGGTAATCTCTGCCACTGTTGCGGCCGGTATCCTTCATCGTAAATCTTTGGATCGGTTCAGTCCTAAGGCCAAGCTATATGAACGCTAAACTGAAGTTTCTGGACGCTAAAGTGCGAATTCGCTGGACGGTACCGAGTCTTGTTGTTTAGTCGAGAGAAGCCGTGAACAGAGCGAAATGCTCACATAAACGTTACTAGGTTAAAACTGAACGTCATAGTTTATGCGATGTTACGTTGACATTGATAATGTAATAACTATGGGATAAACTGAAATCAATTTCGAACTTATTCTAATGTCAATGGGTAACTGATCGAAGTTATAATTAACAATTACGTAAGTAAACAGCTTGTAATTATTATACTATCGTTATATGTAATTATTACTATAGCCGATATGTGAGATATATTATTATTGCACTTAAATAAAAAGAGATACAAAGCATTAGCGAGGACAGTAAAAGAAGTTAAAAAGCGGACCGACGTACCCGATTTTCATTCATGCATGCACAAAACTACGTTAGTATCACACTTACTTCGAATTTATAGCTCCTAACCGTAGCGTCTAATCGTTAGCACATTTCCAATTCGCGTTATTAGGCCACCTATGAAAACAAATTGCATCCATTTTATCCAGTCGATTTAATCCGTGGTACATCCGCTATCCACTGTTCTAGCAGACCATACTGACGAGCCTGGGCAACGACGCAAGCACGACTCTACACGCCGAGGTACTTGTTTACATTAGAAAAGCGCTGGTAGTTCTTGACATTTGTGTCTACTTGGAAAATAGCTTCTTGACAATCGCGCAGTGTACTCCCAAAAATTAAAATTGTATGAATAAATGGTAATTGTGTGAAACATAACAAGTATGGTTAGGGCTCAAGCTCAAAGGATCATCAACGTCAATTATAGCGGTATTATTTATTGGTAGCAGGACGCGGATATAGCGGTGGCTATTTGGGCCCTTCGATATATATATAAGATATCCCCCCCCAAGATAGTATATGGCTTTTGTTTTCGATAGATATTTTGATGTAACATATTGGGCAACAATTAGATATAGATATGTACTTAGGGCGGAAAACTGCGAGTGCTGCGCAGTGTCTATTCAGCCACGACCTATTGAAAAACTGCATTTTTTTTTTAAATAATCTCTGCTTATACTATAAATAGATGATAACCTGTTCTGAAATTATTCATCCAATGTGCAACTTCTCTGGATTACTTATCTGTGTCTTGTTCTAAGCTGATACAATTTTGGCAGCACTCCTCACCGACCTTTATAGTTGGTAGAGAAGTTACTAAATATGGTTAAATTTTGATTGTGTTCTTAGCGCTCTAAAATTCTATACAAATATCATGTTATTATGTAAGAGAAATAATAATCACAAATCAATTAACTAACAGCGCACGCGCCGCTTTAATAACATCACGAATGTGCTTTATTTTTTTTAACAACAATTTTTTTAACAAACCACTCCAGCAACAGTTGGCTTGCTACTGCTAAACTAAACATTAATACAATTTATATATGCTTAGAAGCATATACTCATCTGGAAAAGTCAATCATATACCCACGAATCGAAATAGTTTCATAAACCCATGAAGCTCTATTTAGCCGTTCCATCATTAGTGTATATTTACTTATTAGGTTCAATTTAATATTTCATTCATTGTAGACGATAGGTTTTAGGCAGGGCGGATACATCATTTTAGCAAATTTGCTTGGTTTAAGGTGTTTCTGATATCCACATCTCCAAGGGCTGGCGACATGTTGATGCGTTCCAAGTGTAAATAAGCGCCATTCTTTTTTGATTTGTAAATGCCTATCATGAGAGTTAGGAGTAGCAGTGACAGCTCTTCAGAAACCTAGTCCACCAAAAATGAAAAATCTTTTTGGGAGGGTCGCTTTCTGTCAATACAAAATTAGTCAAAAACACCTATTTTATTAATAACTAGCGCCCAGCTTTCGCTTATTCCTTTGACTACATTGTATGCTATTTTGTATTCAGCAAATTTTGGTTATATCAGAGCTTTCTCCTGTACTCAGCAACGCTATTTGCCAAGACAGGCATATAAACACCCTATCTGCTTGCCTGCGGATGGCCAACGGTACGAAAACCCCAATCCAAGGTTTGACATCTGAGGTTCGGCGTCAAACCATTGGGTGCACACGGAGCCCCAAGGAAACTAAATGGATTGGCTCTGTAGGGCACAGCTCAAGATGATAGCTCGTGGTAGGAAGTGCTGATGATTTTCGAATTACAGAAATGATTGCCGTCGTTGCTAACACTGATCTTACTTCAACGCAAACGTCGATTTCTGGCACTGAATGCCATTTAATTAGGTGTGAATAAGAAATATTTCTTTGGTGGTGTATACGTTTGTCTTCTAAAACTGAAATTGAATCTATACTGGCAGGTGATATTATATATGGAAAATTATTGCTGGAATTTTGCTAAGATACCCGACGAAACGCTTCAGAACAGGCTGATGGCATGTAAAAAAAAAATCTGCCCGGGAAGACTTACAGTACGGTTCCAAACGAGAAAAGACGGTATAGACTAAAGTCTATTGAGACAATAAAAAATGCGTACGGTTCTTGGCGTTGGCTTTTTCGCCATCATTACACATACACCGTAACCATCTTTCACCACAACTGTTGTTCTGCACCGCCGAGATTTACCTGAATAATGTCTTTCCGCCCTATTCTATATTTTTTCCACTATTTTCTAGTAAATGTAGGATTTTATTTATTTCGTTTTGAAAAGTTCTTCCAGCCCTCAAGTGTAGATTATTACATAACCTATTACTTTAAATGCCGGCCAAGGTTTAAAAGATATGTGCTTTTCTTTTACTTCCGACGCCAGTCATGAATTCTTTGTATCCGACTTACTCAGTGTCGTTGTATACGGCGACGGTATACCTCGAGAAAAATTTACATGACGCTGTATCTGACCCAGTGATTCAATGACTGTTCCTAAGGAAAATGTTAATCAATCAGCACCCGCGTATTACCTCCGTATAATTAACTGGGGGGTGGGCTTGAATTATAACTGATGGATTGCTATAGATATGCACCTTTTGGAAAAAGAAGTTCTGAAATAAGTTCGTACATTAAACAACAAAAGTTATTATTATTATCATCGCAGAGATATCAGGAGGCCGTAATCTAGATATTGTAATCATTTCGATTACGTTTCCAATGTACATAAATTTTCTCATGTACTCTTATAATGATGATAACGAAAAATAACTGATGTGTGTACATAATTTTTCAACGCAAAATGAATAATATACACTACTAAAGTAATGAATAGATTTGTAATTCTAATGAGTGAGTACTTGCTGCCATAACTGCCCGAACAAAAGTATAGGTAGCCTTAGTGCATTTCGCTATATGGTACTCACCGACTAGCGATGTTAATAAATTCGTCGAAAGCTTTGCAGCTGCCACGAAAGCGACGATAAATTGGCCTACCGGTATCGAACGATTATGTGGAAATTGCGATTGATGATGAACGCATGTGAGAATTCTTCCTATTGAATGGGGAGGTAGTTGAAGAGTTCTAAGGTATTCTAAGATACCAGCTATGGCGCCAACCTGGGCACAGGCTATTGGAACTAGACTAAACATCCATTGTCTACAAATGTATATTGTTTGCAGTCTAGTGGAACAGACGTGTAACCAACATTCTGAAGCGATATAAATCAGCTTCGAAGATTTGTACAGTTGCAGTCTTATATGCTTTGTTTTCTTCGTTCTTCGCTTGCATACAATTCTCCGTTATTTACCACGACAATGGTCTGCAGACCAGACGTTTGTCCAACACTTTCCTTCTCTTGCGTTCATCTGATCTGAAATATGACCATCCTAGTACAATACTCATCGATGCAGCTAAAACCTAGATATCACGATCAAGCCTTCTGGTTATTTAGTGTCTAATAGGACACCTATATCTACCTACTGCACCGATAAAGTGGGCCGACGACATTTGGCAGTCTATCTGGAATGAAAATAGCTGCTACAATATCGACGATAGAAGTTCCTACTTTAACATAACGCTTCTCGAGTACTTCTGGATTTAAATGCCCATAGAAATATTTTTGCCATATACTTATTCTCGTGTAGGATATTTATCACGTGGCAGTTTAACTGCATATCCACAACTTCTTCGTAGTCGATAGTCTACTAGCTAATTACATGTGTATGTTTACGGAAAATAGCTTTAAAGGGGAACGTCTTTCATCGGCACAGAAATGGTTGAGTGAGGTTGAGTATGTATCGAAAACGAAGGACAATATTAGGACAATATTTATTGCATTTTTGCGAATGAAAAACGCCAAAACCTTATCTGCGAGGACGCGCGTTTTCCGTCATACGTCATAAATGGGCGTCACCAAGTTAAGCAATGGATTTTAGACGAATTTTGATTTTGTGTAGAAGCAGTTTCTACTGGCATCTACCAACAAGCATAATTATATTGATGACTGGAGTCCCCGTAGAAAGGTGATAGGTAACTTTGTCTTTTCCATACTGTGAGTCGAGGTTCGTAGCGTCCGTACT
>NW_019213160.1:344812-381390 GCF_002532875.2 Varroa jacobsoni | reverse complement strand
TAATCATTCTAAAGACTACTAGTGCTCAAAGTACCATTTCTAGCCTCTAACAGCCGTGATGGCAATGGGATCTGTCAACCCCATGGGACAAACAAATTAATAACCTATATATAATATATTTAGACGATGAAGCGGCTCAACCGACTCCCTGGACGTTCAACAAATTAGGTTTCTTTCATTCTCGTAACTAGTCAAATATATATCATTCTATCTAAGTAAAGAGCGGTCTAGTGATATATGGTCTGCCAAAACGTTGTTTCACGTCCACAGTCAATAAATGAGATCAGAATAATAAGCCCCCGTTACTTCCACAGATTTAGTAAGTTAGCGAGAACTGAACGTTCTGTCTATTTAATAAACTGAATACAATCAGTTTTTTGTGAAGAATCATGGATTTCACAGCCGACAGATGGACAATAATATCACAATCAAACCAAAATAGGCCTTGTTATCTCTGTTTGCGTTGTAAGGTCGATCATATATTATTGTTCTTAACGGTTCCTATCTCCAGTATACACTCTCATTTAAAACATTGCTGCTCACAGCTGAGGCTGTGGTCTTAGTCTTTGGGATGATTCATCGTTATGGAACGCTGCGAATGTTGTAAACAAATCTACGATAAATGTGACGAATGCATATAGCAGCGTAATGCCATCAACAGCTATTGAATAGTTTCTTCCGGTGGTTATTTATATCTAACTGCCCATTCACTTCACTCGCAAGCTGAAACTACGACGGATCTGGAACACAAAACGGAGCAAACAACTAAAACGCTTATTGTTGCAACAAACACGGGCCTAGAGTGAATTATCTACATGGTCCTATAACGAGTCCTACGATAGTTGGCGGATCTGTCGTAGGGTCTGAACACTTTCAGCATAAATTTTAAGGTAAAGCAGGTAATAACTTTTTAAAAACTTTAACATGAACATGTTAAAATTTTTAAAAAATTGGAGTGTAATTATACATACTGATTTAGGTTGAAACTGGGTGGCAAGGTGTTTCTACTCGGAGACCACACTTCCTTTCGTTAGTAAGTGACATTGTAAAGAGTCAAAACGTTTACATGTTGTTTACCTTTTAGAAGCTAATTCATTGCTTTGCGGAGATCACAACGTTTTGTAAACTCTGTATACATAGAGCTTAGCTTGAATACTTGGTGCGAAACTGATATATCCCCAAACGTTTTTTTTCGGTAGTCCATAATTTAACGTACTGGTGAAGATGAATAGGCCAGACATAGGCTTATTTACCTTATTTATAGCAGTTAACGATATAGCCTAGCAAGCATCATCCTTTCCATCATTACACTTGAAAGTTATAGATAAGTTGAAGTGATCCTTTTCTAATTTTTTTCTAGAAATTATTGTTTTTTTCTGGCCAGTGCGAATTTTCCGAACATTGTCTCATGCAGTCAATACTGGCTAAAGTGGTCCAATCGTGATTATATTAACAAATCTCCGTTGATCACGCAGGTTACATAGTATGTGTTGTAGCTGCGATAATTTGTGGAGGTTTAGAATTTCTGTGATGACTTGTTAACTATAGATGACGAATTGCGAAATAGTGGCAATTTGAGATGGTTTAGGTTCGGAACCGGCCGTAATTTTATTTTGTGCTGGTGGCAAGCAGCCGTTTTAATTAAAACGCTAAGTCGACTAAAGTGCCAACTAATGCATTAAAAACCGACCCATTTACTTGGCTTTCCCCACGTCAGGTAATAAAAAAAACCTATAGTTTGTATTGTCCATGCATACATTACTGTATGTTGATCGTGATAGATAAGCAAAAAAGAGTGCTGAGCTCAATAAACTAAATATAACGCATGTTTCCGCCGTTCTATTTTGCTTCTAAGCGCCATCTGTCGATACAATTCGTTAAAAAGAGAGAGGAGAGATAGGAGAAGAACCTTGCTCCATTCAGTCTTGCCTTGTCGGCAGCTATCTCTGTAACTTCACGCTCTTGGATATTCCCACCAAGACGCTACGAAGCATAGATAGACCTGAAAAAAAAACCTGAAAGAACTACTTAATCCAGCTCCAAACACTTCACGTTCGGAACTGGCTTCGCAATGAGTTAGAGAGTAAATATCTTATATTTTACATTCTCTACTGGTTTGGATAAGCATTATTTCAGGCGACTGGCTCCTTTTAGCCTACAAAACAAAGTGCACACATCAACATCTCATTTCAAATCTAGACCATTTTAGCATGCTTAGCTTTTCAAAACGACTATTAAACAAGTTTCTAGTTTGTCCGGTATTGCCTTAGCTAAGCATTGTCTCTGACAATGTATGGCTACGCCCGACCCCGAATTTAGACCGTGTCACGTGATGTTCCTGAGTTGATTAAATTAACCCATTACAAGCGTTCCGACGTAGAGACGGGTAGTGATTTTAAAGCTAACTAAGTGCTGATCAGATATTGAAACCATTACGCATTGTTTAAGACGGCCGACTCCAGCACAAAACGAATTATGTACTTACACCTGGATTCCAACCTAGGCCCGATCCGCGATTTCCTTCTCGCTCAGTCCCACACCAGTTACTTATTATTTTCCCGCGCCGCCGAAATTGTGGTTCAAGCGCGCCAACTCGCCTACCGGCTCTCCAAAATGGCGGTGTTTGACATGCGCGAATTGCAGCAATAACAGCAGCGACGGCTGTGCTAATGGTTGTGACACCGGCACCAGGAGTATCATCATCTCGCAGCATGCAGCATCATCCGCCGCTGCGGGTCGCAAGCGTTGGCACTGCAGCTACGAGCCGCTCTCAATACAGAGAAGCTTTCACACCACAGAAGAATTCCACAGCATTCCGCCAGCAGCAGGCGCAGCAGCGCCACAGCAAGCGATATCGAGAGCACCGTGGACAGATAAACAGACAGACTTGGTTAAGCGTTGCAGTGAGTCATGGGCCGCTGACACACTGCCACCGGCGCCACTGTTGCAGCAGACCGCCGACATTAAAACGCTAGCCAATAGTAGCAACAGCATTAGTAGCAGGCGCTGCCGCAGCAGCCGATGCTGTGTTTGAGAGCCAGCAGCGCCGCTGCCGTCGCCACTGTGCGTCGTGCTCTCTATTCGTCTGCTGGTTGTGTCGCCCACCGTAGTCGCCGTAGTAGCCCACCTCTCCCTCAAAACCTTCTCCCCACCCCCTTACTGGCCACCCCCGACCCAACCTGGCTACGCACGCAGAGAGCTCTTGCTCTCACAGTACACTGCCATAGATTACTGGTCAAGGCTCTGTGCTGGTGCGTGGCGTGTTTTGTAGACTCTGCGTGTGTCTTCGCTGTTATCGACGTCGAAAAGAGTCGAACCGCCGAGCTGTGTTGGCCGCAGCAGCAGTGGAAGCTGCACAACCGGGCAATATCAAGCAGTGTAGTGAGAGGGAAACAGACGCGAACTAGCGGTGTTGGTGATCGCTAACTGACTTTTGTTCTGCCTGCGCCAACAGTTATTAGAGAGCGGCGGGTCGCGGTCACTGAATAGACAACGGTTCACAGCGTGCGGCCCCGCTGCAACGTTGTATTCGGCTGGGAGAGGATTCGGGACGGCGTCAACGACGATGTTAAGGACGCCAACAAGAAATGGAGTACGAGCGAGCTCAGATTAGCTGGGCTCAGTTGAGCTGTGGGCTTGCTATCGGTCCTCTGACGAGTTGTTGCCGTTGATCTGTTGAGGAGTCATCCGGTATATGCTGGTGGCTGTTGGTTTGCTGAGGCTCGGGCAGACCTGTCGAGGCTGCGCGGTGGGGTTGTGTCTCTTTCCACTCCCTTCCTCCCTTCCTCCCTCCCTTCCTTCCTCTGCTTGACTCGGACTCGTTCAGACTCTAAATCGCTAAGACTGTGCAGCGTTTTGACTTCATCTATAGATTTGTTTGTCCGTCAGACTGTTGAGTAAGTGGTGAACAACGGCAAATGCAGTGAATGGCCACTGGCAGCGGCGGCGGCGGTGGCAGCAGCACCACTAGCAGTGACTCGACGAACGTATCGCAAGCGCCGTACAGAACGAAAGAGAGCGCGAGATAGAAACACTGCAGAGATAGGGAGTAACTGTGGAAGTGCTATAGTAACGGAGGGAGGTGAAGCGTGAGTCGATGATGTCGCTACTCACCACAGCATCAGCAACGCTAGCGGTTTCGTGATCGCACTGTAGAGGACGCTGCTACTAGGCTATGATGAACTTGCGATTCACCGTGAGTACTGCCGACCAACCGTGGACAGCCGCTTTCGAACGCGGCCCGGTTCACTGTGCGCACCGATTCCGTCGACACTTGCTAAACGAGCGACGACAACTTGCACGTAGCTATCGAGCAGAGCAAGCAGCGGACCCGCCGATCGCGAACAGGTAATCAACAAGCTTCGGTTCTCGTACAGACAGTAGAGTTGGACCGAGTGCGTGACGCGATAACGTGACGCGACGCCGACAATGATCACCAGACTGCCAACGGTTGACCAAAGACTGTCCCAGTATCAGCAGCAGCAGCAGCAGCAGAAACACCACAAACAAGCGTAAGACCACTGAGCTATAAGGTTGTACCAAAACGCAGGAGAGTTGAACCAAACTAAGAGTCGCGGAGACCGACAAGCGGCAGGACGCGAAGCGACGCCTGCGACTACAGTAAGGCCAGATTGGGAAAGCAGTAGTTGCAGCGACGTGTCGCAGTGGCGCTGCCCCGACGCCGCTCAGTCTGCGATACCCTGACTAGCATGCAGAGCGTTCAGAGAGTAGAACACAATGAGACAGGAAAGAACAACACGGTGGATACACTTAACTGAAAACGTCTGTCGTTAATTTCGCGCGACCGTGAAACCAAGCAAGGAAGAAATCAACGCAATATTTGTAGAATTGCCGTTTGCCCTGTAGTTGGAGCTGTTGTTGCGGCTGTTATTGCTGCCCCTATCCAGCAGGCATGTAATTCTAGTTTTCATTCTTCATCGCTCTGTTCCATCAGTGTAGTTCTGGCCGTTCAGAAAAATCGAAAGCGTGCAACAGATTAGCGAAGCAGTGGCGGACGCGACGTATCCTCGAGAAGCATTCGAGACGAGAGTGTCAGCGTCGTGAAAATAAAATGAGCTTACATAAGATACCAGCGACTAAGCAGTATTCATAAAACAAAATCTAATTAAGCCCAAGAAAGTAGATAAGAGAAATATGGAGTAACAAGTGCGGGGTCAATGTTGAAATGACGAGGTCCACCTTCTGCGCGTATCTAGATAACAGCTTGAATAGACCTACAACGAGTACTTTTACAAATATTAGCTTACCAGAGTTTCTGATACTAGCAGTTACTCTATCTGCTGTTGTTGACTGTGGCATTTACGCGATCCGAATTGTTCCGGCGTGAGTGCTGCGATCTGTAGGGCTGAACGTGTTTCGGGTAATACACAATACGCCTGCGAGGAGGGGCATTGTCGCGGCAGGAAAAGGCAAAAGACGATTACTATCGCTATCGCAAAATCTCAAGTCTTTTTTGGTGGTAGTAGGGTACACTTTCTGAGAATAGGAATCACCACTGTAGCTTTAACGTTGTCGAACTGACTTGTTGTCGACACTAGGAATTATCGCTGTAACTTTGTGTGCCCAGAGAACGTATTTAACGCTCGACATCTCGTTGTAGATGTTGATTTTGCTTAGTAAATAGGCCGCGGCCGACTTATCATAAAGGAGTAATCAATCTTAGATTCAAAAAACAGTGATGGCTGGACGAACAGCAAGCTCGGAACACCAAAACGCTTAGGATGATGCTCACTCTATTTAGAAGCAGTTGTTTGCCAACAACAGAAAATAAGAACGAAACGATACAAAAACAATCACTGCTGCTTCAGCAAAGGCCAGATACCAAAAAAAATTAAGGTACTTTATGTTAAAGTTGGCAGTACGCATCATCATTGGCTAGTCACGAAGAAGACAAATATGTCTCTTGGGCCAGTTTCTCCTACGAACCATCCATTATTGGATACATGTTTACCTGTCTCAACCTGGGTAGAGTAGGATATAAATAGTATATGCACATCTAATGCAGTGTAAAATAGAATCAGGATGATTTTAATATATCCATAAAAAACATGACTAGCGAATACGATAAGTAGAAGACGATTTTGATGTTGTCAGCTATTCAGACTTAAATGCAAACACAGTACGAAAAAATATATCAATCTCTAGAGCTTGTGTTCGTGGGTGCAACGTTTGTTAATCTCAACGACTATTCCAGGAAGCACACAAGTGAAGAGTGCGCGTCGCCCACGTTAGCTCGGTAGTACACACTATCGACAGCCAGGAACAATGGCTGATTGTCAGCGGCAAGTAAAGGGAACAACACAGAAAGTTTATCACATATTCAACGTATAGATACCAGCGTGCTTACGGCCTGTTAAGCCACCGGCGACGTCAACAACGAAAAGCAAGCGCAACGTTCGAGTTCATTACCGGCTTTTGTTCATCATCGCGCATCGTCATATCCAGTTCATGCAATCCTTGAAAATCGTTTTCTCTGTGTTCAGCTGTGGATTATTGCGCACCCGTCTGATACTGCCTGTATACTTTTAGATTCAGTGTTGTTATTGACATTCTCTGTGTTAATGTGCGCGTTTGTGTGTGTCTGTATTTCGTCGTTGTCTGATTGTTACCAGTGTCAGCAGATCGTTAGATGGCCGGATAGTCGTCTCTTAATTGGATTTCTGCATAAGTGTACTTTGAGTAACGTATGACGCTTGGCATCGGTACGTGAAAAGCCTTCAAGATAGTCGTTATTTGTACCACTCGACGCCGGTTAATATCGAAAGTTCGAATAGACAAGAACTTCTAGCAGTAGTAGCTCAAGTGAGGAAGTAGGTGGCTACAGCGAACTGCCTTCGCTATCGGATCATCATGGCCCCGCTTGTGATTGTGGCAACACAGTCAATCGTGACAATAATTGTTCAAGCAATGGCGGCAGGCTGACCAGCGCACCAGTGGCTACTGCAGCACCATTCACTGCGTAGAGTAGGGGGCAAACATTGGCCGAGGTAAATGCGTATGGTGCCTCGCAGGGCCAAGGAACGATCCACCATGACGACTCAACATGACCGTTTTTATTGACGCCGTTGCTGTTTGCAGGCTGCTGGAGGATTGGTTGATGACGTGCCATGTCAGTTTGTAGAGAACATAAAAGAAAGAACAAGGAGGCAAGGATACAAATAGTCGGAAAGTCCTTACATCCTTAAAAAACTTCCCGATTCCGAAGTCGTCCGGGAAAATGCCCGGATTAATGTTGTTACGCACCAAGACTAAGACCAGCTCGAGTTACCCGCACCGCGATGTAGCTTGACATCGACGCGTTATCAGTAGACCAGGAGAAAGCGACAGGAAGTGGAAAAACAAGAAAAAAAATAGCGTCGCTGGTAACAACTTCTACGTCGAAAAAAAGAAAAGATTTAGTTATTTAGTAAGAGGCGGTCACTGGCCCTACATATACACGCTACTGACACCCTTCTGATGCTAGCATCGTTTACGTGATGATTAACAGGAAAGGTCACCTGCGTATCTTTTTATTTAATATCTAGTAGAACATAGCATACGATTAATATAAATTGGCTGGTAAAAAAGTAAACCAATGATATCATTTATTCAGTGTGTCTCTCTGTGTATACAAAAAGTTGGGATTCGCTAGTGATAGACGATTCCGTAGTCGTTGCATAGAGGTTGATCGTCTAATGACAGCAGAAATTAGCGGTTTGATATAAACGAGGCGGATTGTACACGTAGAGATTGTAATTTGGTGGATAAAGAAAAACAAAGTGAAATGGACAGGCGTTGTCAGTTGCGTAAATTATAATTGAGGTCAAGCGCGGGTCGTTTTGGTACCAGCGGGATCAGACTCTGACTCAGTGTTTGCCGCGCTCCAACACACAAATACGAACCTGTTGGCGAAAGAAAACTTTACCAATAGTGGCAATCGCTATTCACGTGTATCTATTAGTGACTTCAATCGTTCTAGTAATACTAACAGGTCATCCATTAAAACCAATGATTGGAAAAGAGAAAAAGAAACATAAGCACATACAGAAAAGGTATCAAATACTGAGTACTGCTGTGCTTTACACCCCCATACAGCTCTCGGTTTCCGAATGCTGTTTTTCTGCGAAAGCGTATATATCCCGTTAGGTATGCACTTTGTTACATTTTAAGGACGGGAATTTACTACGAACTAGTCGTGCTGGGGAACATTCACGGCATACGTACCATACACAAGGCGAAAGTAACATCGTTAGGCAACAATAGCCGAACACATGAGACATCACTAAATGAGACACTAAGCAACGCAAACGTCTGACAACTTTGATTCATCTATATTAGTCAGCCCAGTGCTAATATCCTGAGCTTTGCTTTCGTTTACCGTTGTTCTATAAAATAGACGGTGTGCATCGACGTCAAGATGGCGGACTCATCAGCGCAGATAGCGTTATAGTTGGGCGTCTCGATTTATTCTTTCTCATTGTGCCCTAATGCCGCAGGTCCCTAAGTACCCATCTCTGTCATGGGTCATCTCTACTACACGCTATTGTCGCACAATAAAAATCGTAGTCGCAAAGCACGGAGACACTCACACACACAGGCCCATTTCCACTCAAATACTTTTAGCGAATCTTTGAGTGACGAGTAAATAGTGCAAGAAGAAGAAGCCTGCTTTTTTAAATACCGTTCGTCCCTGCAACCGGCTCCGACAGTTAATCGAGGGTCGTCTCGATTTTTTTTTATAGGGACTACCGCCGTCTTAAACCTATCTGACACGCTATTAGCGTACACTGTCTTACGAGTCCATTCTCATTGAACTCGCCCATTCTGCACTAGTAGTTAGAAGCCCATTCTGAAGCTTCTTCTCGACGCTGCGTTTGGGGATCAGAGATTTACCTTTGTCGTGCGTGTGCGCTGGGCACAAAGCGACCAGCCGACCTACGCCCTCGAGGTCTTCCCTGCGAGTCCTACTATTAGGTGCACCCTAGCTAGAATCATCGACGACCCGCTTCGTTTGTAAAGAAGATTACCCTTAGCTGGTCACTAATTACTTCTTTGTGTATCTGTCTATCTGCATCGATGAGCGGTGATCTGTATGATTTTTCTGCGTGTCTTGGCTAGAATGTACGTGTTGAACCTACGAGAACTTTGCTCTACTATAGCCTTGTGAGTAACGACAGTGTCAGCTGGTAACCAATACAGTTGCTTAGCTGTATTGGTAGTAACTTCGTAACCCGCTGGTAGAAATCATCGTCACAAGCAGCTGGTGGTGTTAGTAATATTATTAGTATTATTGTGGATTATTTCTGTCAATCTATCTGTGTGTATTGGTGTGTATTTTACCTCGTCCTTATATAAGAAACTGGAAGAACAAAAGAGGATAGATAGACAGAAAACAAAATCTCGAGGACTCTTAAGGCGACTGAGAAAATTCAATGAGGATCCGATATAGGGAGAACGTGACTGACTGGACTGATTCTTTTTTTTGATGCTGTAACAACAACAACTACAGCTAGCCCCTAGTCCTTGCCGTGCCTCAGCCTTTAGCAGAATCAGCCTCCAATGGTTAACTTTCTGTTAGTACCCAGTGTACCGATAACCCGTCACAAAGAAAGGGTACTTGCAACAATGGATAGTGTCAAAATAGAAAAACAACAGACAGCAGCAAGAAGCTAAAGAGTGAAGGAGGGAGTAGGCGCTACGGAAAACGGCCTCTTTGCCCATTGAAAAAAAACGGCCTTGTAGCAGACAGTAGCGATACGCACGCAGGATACCTCAAGACACCTCGTGAGTGAGTGCTGCCCGTGTTCTTGTAGATCTGCCCTCAAACAAGTCAATCATTAGATTAGAATAATTTAGAGCACACAACCCGATCAGTCGGCAGGCAAGCGGATCACCCTGATGCGTTCGGGAGGAGAATACTGAGAACTAGAATCTGTAGGCTGAGACCCTTTTGCCGTTCAGCGTTCAGATCGGATAACACTCGTACAAAGCTGACTCTAATCGCACTTCCTGCTGTGTGTTCTTGTGTTTATCGTAAAGAAAGCGGCCAGGGCGCCAAAAATTGCAGCAGCAAAAGTAGTAACGGTCACAGTAAAAGCAGCAGCAGAATACGACCGAACACGAGCTACCTCATATTAAATGTGTCACAGCATGTTGAAAATTCCGCAAAAGCTCATTGACTGACTAGCGAATGTACAGCAGTTGTACGGGCTGTATAGTGCACAGCGAAGGCGATGCCGTCGTTGCTGTTGCTTTCACTGTGTGCAAGCCGACGATTTATGAGCGTGACCAAGCGTGCCGCCCAAAGTTCATAGTGTGGCACTGTATGAATCTATGAATCGTTATATACGCGCGGGGCAACTTCGCATCACATCACCGCCAACGGCAGCGTCGCCACCAGCGACCTATAACAGCAGCGGTGATTCACTATTTGTTATTGCAGATCGGCGAGCTGCGTTCTCACTGTCGGTGTATCCATCGCCGCCGACGTGGTGACCGCCGTGGTGATCTCCGTGATCAGCAGGGTTGGTTGTACCGGGTCGGTCCGCGGGTTGCGTGCTGGCGTCTTCCAACGGGCGCCCGGAGCCACCCGCGGAGTCGTCGACGCCAGGGGTCTCCTTGGACGCGACGCCCGCTAACGCCCCGACCGCGGTCGGAGCGACAGCGCCTAGCGGCAACGTCGGCGCGTCGAGGATGGCCGCCCCGTCGGCAGGCGCCGCTCTGGCGTCACAGATCAATTTATCGGCTCTGTTCAGCCGACTGCTATCAGCGGCTCCGCCCAAGTTGGTCATCGAGCGTCGGACTATTGAGAAGACCTGGAAGCTGATGGACAAGGTGGTCAAGCTATGCCAGCAACAACGGATGAGCTTGAAAAACTCGCCACCGTTTATACTTGACATTCTGCCCGACACGTATCAACATCTTCGGCTGATCTACTCGAAACACGAAAGCGACATGGTAACGCTCAATGATAACGAGTACTTTCGCGAGTTTATCGCTAACCTCAACCGTAAATGTAAGCAGACGATTAAATTGTTTAAAGAGGGCAAAGAAAAAATGTTTGATGAGCAGTCGCAATATCGGCGCAACTTAACGAAACTAAGTTTGGTCTTCAGCCATATGCTAGCAGAACTGAAGGCGATCTACCCGGCAGGAATTTTCGCTGGCGACACGTTTCGAATCACGAAAAGTGATGCAGCCGACTTTTGGAAAAGTCACTTCGGTGATAAGACGATCGTTCCGTGGAGGTTCTTTCGCCAGATTCTTCATCAAGTACATCCGATTAGCTCGGGTTTGGAAGCAATGGCACTCAAATCAACGATCGACCTCACCTGCAACGATTACATATCCAACTTCGAATTTGACGTGTTCACACGACTCTTTCAGCCGTGGTCAAGCCTGTTACGCAACTGGCAGATCCTCGCCGTAACCCATCCAGGCTATGTGGCGTTTCTCACGTATGACGAGGTCAAGGCACGTCTCCAAAAGTACATAACGAAACCCGGCAGTTACGTATTCCGGCTGAGCTGTACGCGGCTCGGCCAATGGGCAATCGGCTACGTCACCGCCGAGGGCACCATCCTGCAGACTATCCCGCAGAACAAGTCACTCTGCCAGGCTCTACTCGACGGCTACCGCGAAGGCTTCTATCTATATCCTGATGGACGCAGTGCCAACCCCGACCTGTCGTGGGCAGTGCAGGCTACGCCAGAGGACCACATAAAGGTCACGCAGGAGCAGTACGAGCTTTATTGCGAGATGGGATCGACGTTCCAGCTATGCAAGATCTGCGCGGAAAACGACAAGGACATCCGCATCGAGCCATGCGGACACCTGCTATGCACGCCGTGTCTGACTTCGTGGCAGGACTCGGAAGGAGCCGGTTGCCCCTTTTGTCGGGCCGAAATTAAGGGAACGGAACAAGTGGTCGTGGACCCCTTCGAAGGGAAGACGTTACGGCGGTCCGAGGTACGCGCCGAGCAGCAGAACAATTCCTTGGTCGATCTTGAAGATGATGAACCATTTGAGGATCCGACGACGTGGATGTCGTCGCTTCACGCACTTGCTGTGTCTAACAACCAGTCGAACAATAATTCAAACAATGGAAATAAACAGGATGCAAGGGCAGCAAGTCGTTCCCCTTTCACGTCACCCCAGCAGAGTCCGACGCAAGCAAGAAAAGCGTTAGTCGTCGGCGGCGTTCCCGCTGTAGCGCCACCGGTACCTCCTCGCCGGACATCACCATCGACGACACCACTTCAGTCACCCGGTGCGTCACCGCGACGCCAGAGCCTTTCGAAAACTGAGACTCAGTCGGACCTTCTAGTATTTGATTCACCACCAGTACCGGCCACGCCTGTTGTTAACGCACCAAGCCCCATCACGAGCAGTAAGCTGGCGGGAGGCTGCCTCATGAATGTCTCTGTAAGCGGAGGTCCAGTTGCAGCAGACGAACAGAACCAGCCCATACAATACTCCGAGGTGCTGCAGACACAGCCGTTATTGCAGTCCCAGCAACCACAACAACAACAGCACCACCAATATCAACAACAGCAGCCGCAACGAAACCATACGTTGAGCAGCTCGAGCACGTCGAGTAACGGATCAAACGGCTCTCCCAGCTGTGCTTCTCCGTTGCAGACGACAAACCAGCAACAACCACAACAACAACAGATACTACATCAGCAACTGGCAAATCAGTCGCAGCAGGTAATGTACGCCGAGCTAGAGCCATTCGAAGAGTTCTCTCCGCCAATGCCGCAGGTCCCGGTACCACCGCCCATGCTGCCAGCTCCCATAGCTGCTCGGAAAGAGCCGAATTACGCCAATACGGATATTCCCCGGCCGGCACAGCGAACGAATCCACCTCGGCCAATGCAGAGCAAGCCGACAAGTCAACAACAACATCAGCAACAGCAGCCTCTTCAGCCCGAGGTACCCGCACCAGTACCACCGTCGTCTGCTGCATTGAGTGCGCCAATAGGGCGACGAAGCGCCATGGTCGGCACTGGGAGCGGAGGCACAAGTTTGTCTCCTAACGTCGGGGGAAGTTGTGGAGGAATTTCATTAAATTCGGCTGCTTCAAAAGTTAACAGTAACAGCAGCAATAGTAGCAGTACTAGTAACAGTAGCAGCAGTAGTAGTAGTAGTAGCGGAAATAACGTAAGCAACGCCCGTGCTGATTCTTCAGCCAACAGAACGTCGACTGGCAATAGCGGCGCCGGAACCCCATGTAGTGCCGTTATTGTATCCGGCTCGGGCATAGTTGGCGGTTCCGGAGGCGCTCGCGCCACCGGGGTGAAACCTTTAGGTACAAGTTCAATACAGAATAACAAGGAAAATGACGGAAACAGCAGTAGTAGACTAGTCGACTATGAAAATCTTCGCATGGACTACATCGCTCAGTTGACAGGAGAGGGGTACAGTCAAGACGCCGTTATTCGAGCGCTAGGGGTAGCTCGCAATGACCTTGGAATGGCCCGCGACATCCTGTATGAGTTCGCGGCTAAGCGATCGCAAGCCACTCTACAACAACAGCAGGTGCACCAGCAGCAGCAGATGCTGCAGCAGCAACAACAACAACAACAGCAGCAGCAACAACTGCAGCCACAACCGCATCATCAACAACAACAACCGCTGCACCAGAAAGCCCAGGCGCGAGATTACCCGTCCGCGCATCAAGCCCGCAAATAGTCGCCACATTCCCACAGTACTACAAATTATAATAAGAGATGAATACTATCACAATTTAGCGAGATAAGTAGATATTGAAAGAGAAAATGGTGAGGGCAAAATGGCGAGAGTTGATGTAGCGGAAACGAAACAGGGGAAAGAAATATGAAAATGTAGAATAGACTAATCCCGTGGAACAGAAACTCCACAAAATGCGGAAGAAAGGTTGAAATAAGAAAAGCAAACACAAAAATCATTGCGCGGCTATCGAAACCCTTTTCCAATGGACTTGTATTGTTGCTCTTGAACTTCTGATGTAACACAGTTGCTTGATTTGAAGGCGAGGCAATCATGGGGTTCACGACTGGTCACAGGTAAAACGGGCTATTTGAAACCCCACGGCGTTTTCAGTACAACAATAATATAATAATGATAACGGTAACGACCACGATTGCCATAATAACAACAATAAAAACATAACTGTAAGACAACTCTGTAATAATAGTAATAACAATAATATTAATGATAATGACGTCCAACAGTATAAAAAATAACTTTTCATATACAAAATATATAGACAATAATTATAATAATATAGATTAGGTAAAATAATCGTATGTGTATCGATTATACTTAAATTCGATGATGTCAATTCATGTTAATGATATCGATGTCGACGATGCTATAATTATTGCACACAGCTCATTGCACCAAATAATTGGCTGAATTTACTTGATTGGTGTGATTGGAACCGGAGTCAATTTTTAATTACTCGACAACGGTATAACGAAGAGCAATTAATGGCTTCCTGGACTTCGTGAATTTGCTGGGTGTCATAGCAACACCGCACTTATGCCCACCTTCGTCATAGCAGCTCAGTTATTGAGCAATTGATTGACATATGTGTTAATATACTGAGCGGCTGGCATCCTATAGAGAGGTACTGCGCGTAAAGTCTAGCGAAAACCAGACCTCAAGATGGGGCTTTGCACATGTATGAGAAGATCGTGGCGATTTACGCTACGGTACAGTATAACTGTGAGCGGGCACGTGCGGACGTGTCTACGTATGCATTTTCATGTACCCATCTAGATATTTAGAGATTATGGTAGACAATACAGCTCTATAAGTGAATACCTATTGTGCGTCGACCTGTATTGTTCGTTTAATGATCATCAGTTAGTCTGCAGAGATTTCAGTCAACGGAGATGGTGGAGAAGATAACTGCTCGAACTGCATTGTCGCCTTTATCAAAGGTCGCTCTCCATGAACAATGAACCTTTCCTTGATATAATGACGATGATGATTACTATTATAGTTCTCTATGGTGTAGGATATCATACACGACAGCATACTTTATATATATATATGTTCATTGTAATGGATACTAATGACACTCCGCGAACAGGATAATAGTGACGGTGTCAGAAGCACACTAAATATATCTTATCATTATTATTATTTCATGATGGAGCAAGATGAAAAAGTAAACCGAGAACGGAATGGCGGAGTAGAGTTTCAAGAGACACACGACCTACCGGCTATTGGGCACGTCCATTGTACCCCAACGAAGTCTAGACACAAAAAACTATTTATTATGTAATAAGATCGACCACTTAAAAGATCATAAAAATAATAATATTGTATATATATATATACACGGCAAGCCGATTCAATTCTGATTCAGAGAGAGAGAGAGAGAGAGAGAGTGAGTGAGTGAGTGAGAGTGAGAGAGAGATGAGGCAAAGAGAAATTTATCAGAGTTTATAGATCAACGCCACTCTGTGAATATATTTTGAACGTGACGGCGAAGAAGATATAGTAATCGATGAGTCTAAATCTAAGGCAGTTTGTGGCTTCTCCTAGGATTATATCATGTCTACGGATGATTTTGCGTTTGAATTATATTATAATATGATGTATATTTTATAAAGTTTTGCTGACTTGTTTCTCTATGAATAACATACGAACGACTACGGCATTTCTAGAGTCTGTTAGAAGTGCCCATTGTAAGGAAGATTTTTTTCTATGACCTTCGAATAATGTTCCCGCTTACGTTATGAACTTATGAATACAAATAGGACTCCAATGACTTGTTACATGTTAAGAAGTCCTATGATCAACCGTAACTAATATGATAAAAGATGACTGCCAAAAAGAGATATCTGACAAAAATTTTGGCCAATTCTCGGCCACTCTTCGCTGTTCGTTTTTATCTGTGATCGCGGGCTATATTATTAGTAGAAGTGATCATTTCTGCCGTGATTGTATGTGTTGTATCTGCCAACCATCATCTGTAGTCGGGTCAGATTGCATTGGGGTGACTATGGTGACGATGAAACAACAACTAACCTGTAATTTATTAGTTTCAACAAAATATTTCAGCTACAGAAATCGATTAAACGACTATGGTACTAAGCGGAAACCCTTGTCAATATCATATTGACGGAATCCAACACTGGAACGTTTTATTACTCGGCAATGGCACGAATGATTCACCGCCCTAAGTTGACCACTTTAACCAAAACTAAAGTACATAATCTAATAAACTTGGCTGGGTAGAAAGGAACATAGTCATGATGGAAGGTTGCGTCTTTTATTCTTACATTTATTATTGGACACAATGGTTGGACAAGTCGCTCACAATCGAGTTTTGTAACGCATTCTGTGATAAGTTCATTGCGGCGCGATTATTGCTCTTGCCACTGATCTGGGCTCCATTGGGACTTCAACGGAAGTCTGATCTCCGCTCAGGTACTTCATTGCCATTTTACAATAGCAAAGTCTTGCAAGTAGAATCAATTGGGAGACATATAAGCCGTGTTCTTATCAGAGTTTCCCTTCCATCAGCTTTGATATGGCCCACTTTTAAAGAAAAATCGGAATCGAAACTGATTTTGTGATGAAGTCATATATATATATACGCGTACACGCGCTCGGGTACATTTCGCAAAGGCATGTAGTAAGCAATTTTTGTTTCGTGTTATAAATGAAAACTGGCGACTTAACAAAAAATGTACGTTACCCTAACTTAACCGACATCACACGTCCTATTGTGGCTTCATCCACATGGTGAACTATATATAAAACCATTGTGTAGCTTTCCTAACAAAAAAAGAAACAGCCGCTTATTTTTTGAGTCTTCATTTTCTTGCCATGCTTTTGTCAGCCATGCTATCCGTTGCTTTTTCCTGCGCGCTTCCCGCTGAGTAAAAATCAGACTCTTCCTCTCATCAAGGGTGAGAGTAAGATCTGCCGTAGCGCACCGTTCAACCCGACTCGGTTACGCAACATCATATACCGATGACAGGAACGCGACACGCCTTGTAGCATAGGGAAATCACACACAGTGCCCATCTGATGGCACTCCTTTGGCTGCTAACAATTACAATTAAAGTACTAATGATTACAAAGAACATATAGCAAAGATGTCGTATGTGTATGAATATCAATCACCACTCTATACTAAAAATGCATTCATCCATACGATAATGTAATATCTTCATTTGCTTTAAACTTCATGGCGATGACGTCATAGTTGAGCAGACAACGGCAGCATAAACATTCATTATAGCAACAACAGAGAGAACTGCAACAAGTGCAACAGAAAAGTGCAGAGTGACATGAACACGTTTCTCTCCGCAAAGACGACTCATAGGGTCCGGTAAAAAAATCAGGTTCTTAAGTGTCTGAGAGAGCTTAATACACCAACAAGGATACAACATTATAGCAAAAAAATGGCACCTGCGCGTTATCCATGTTGTTTCGTACCTCGTTATAACTATCATAGCTTGAACCAGCAGTCAATTATCAGCACAAGTTATTGATCTACCCAGAGGAACGATTACCTTCATTTGCTTCGTTGAAGTTGTATCCAGCGATTACCCTTGTAGACTCTTTATACAGTATCGTATTATTGTGACTATTGTTTTGCTAATGATTAAATCTCTTCAATGTTTAAATTATGCGTACTGATCCTTCGACTAGTAATGGTGGCTATCGTGAAAAGAATTGTTCTTCTATTGTGTGCGCTGTTATGTCCCACAATTTTCCTTAGATTCATTGTTAGTTAGAGAAGTGAACTTTTACGCCGGATCAAAGCCAATATATAGATATGAGTTGGACGAATGCGCTGATACACAGAATCGACAATTACGCCAGTAGCAGCAACAGCTCACAGTACTACTCTCTCGGTCCACTGAATCCTGTTTGACCCGGGGTTACGCGTCTGTCTATTCACTATAAGTTACTAGAGAAATGAGAAGTTTTATGTTGAAAAATTTTGAAATATGTTGCCTCATTTATTTGTTGCTCTTTTTTCTTTATTTCTTTCAACTTTCCTTTAATTTTATTTTTGGAATATTGAAACAAATTGCCTTACCAACGAATCGTTAGAATGCAACCAACCACTAGCTGACAACGACAGCAACACAACAATATAGTATCGTGATAGGAAGGCTTCTTTGGTTGTTCCTCTTGGTCCAAGGAGCGTACTTATTGCTTCTGGGGCCGTTGCTGTTGTTCTGGCTTCCGTGGGGCTTGTGCGGTCCTGATTTTGTGCACAGGCAACCGTGTGTCTTTCTCAGCTAGTTAGCACAGTTCGCCGCGCTCCTTTTCTCATGTACGCTCAAGGACATTAATGTGGTTTCAAGGTCGGGGCCTACGTGGCTGTGGGTATTGGCAAGGAAGAACGTATGTCTTTTAGGAGAAGGGGACTACATGCGTAAGCGAAACGGCGCGCTACGGTGTTGAAGCCTCGTTGGCTGCCTGGTTAGTTGACAGAGATCGAAAGTGGACGGGCGGGGGAGAAAGGGCTTTTAGGGGGACGTACTACGATCTTTTGTCGAGAAGCGACATACTGATGGACATGGCTCTGAGCGTATAGGCATGACAACGTCGGTCGTGGGAGCGGAACGGTTATAGCGGTGAAGAAGGGAATGAGAGAACTAGCCCGGAGGCCATTGGGTAGGCGGCGGCGACAGGGGCAACCGCGGTGCCGCCGCTTCTGTTGGCTAGGGTAGAAGCACGAGGACCCTGCAAGCAGTCAACTGTACTAGGGGCTGGGAATGGAGGAGCAGGCGGTCGTACTCAACTGAGGCAGGGTCTCAGTCGAGAGATGACTTGCGGAAAGAGTTTTAGCTACAACACCGCGTAGACTATATAAGTCCCGATTTTCTTCAAAACCCCTTATGTCTCCCGTTTATCTTTTCGTATTTTACGTTGATAATTCCTCTTTTGCACAAATTTCGCCCAAGAGAATACGCAGGTCAAGATAAACGGATCAAACACTATTTCACACCTGCACAGATAATAGCAATTTCTGAGATAACCTGACCGTTTTACTTGGCAAATAAAATACATTTTAAGACTATATAGTTGAAGAAGGTCGAACAATAAGCGCATGAAAGGTGCATACGATAGCTGCGCGGACTTGATGTATTCTTCCATTGTGGATTGGTTAGGTTTTTAAGGCATTTTGAATCCGCGATTGCCGCGGGAAACACATATGTTTAAGGTGCGTAAAGATCAACTCACATTGGCTACATATATATATAGCATATATATGTGTTTGGCCTACATATATATAGGCTAAACACGTTCGACCCATGATGTTCTAGCATGGCTGCTCGACCGTTACATCACCTCAATGCACGCTACTCATGAGGGCTTGTTCACTCTTGGCAGCCATAACACTTGTGTAGAAAGCAATTGCTCGTGAAGTAACACGTAAAACATATATTCAGACAAAAAAAGAAGATATCCTATGAATAAATAATGATAACTATGTTAAGTCTAGTAATATCGAGGCACATATTTCATTATTTAACACAATGTCAACAAAAACACTATTACCTGTGACTCTGTATAAAGAAACATCTACAAACTGCATCAACAACTTCAACAAGTGATCAACAACAAATAATAATAAAAATAATATTAATATTAGTAAAAAGATGATAATTATTATCCAGTAGTCAGGATAATAACAATGAAATAAAAATTAGATAAATAATAACAACAGTGATGATAATGGTAATAAATAAACATTACACTCCTTTATCAGAATCATGCGGCATTGTCTTTTTATATAGTTATATAGACTTCTTATATAGACAGAGATGTACGAGTATAAAGCTGCATGCGTGCGGAGTTTTTTTTTTCTAAAAAATAATTTTTTCCACGAATTTTCCAGTTTCTATTAATTAAAACTCGGTTTTATTTTGCAGTACGTACATAAGTACGCAACATATAGTAAAACTATAGAAAAAAGCTACACAGTTTAAGCTATGAGATATATTTCTGGTTTTGTTCAATGTCGGAATCAGTATTAGGTGTTAGGATCTATGAATTGGTTACCTGATTTACCTGTGTTGGCTAGAGTCATATATAGTAGTACCCGGAATTTGTCAAATTATGTCGATTTTTTTTTTTTCAATGAAGCTAGATAGCAACCAAAATCTTGACGTTTCGAGGTTATTGTTTACGTATGTCTCGCTAAAGACTTCGAATTCTTCGGCGATGTGTTTTATGAAGAAGCGTCACCAGCATAAGGGATTCTGCTCGCTCAAATTAACAATTAGCTCAATCTTTTTTCGTATTAAAAAAATTGTTATTATGAACTGGTTAGTAAACACGATTGTTATTATCATTTTATCATACCCGTTGTGAGTTCTGTCGGCATTCGTACTAGATATTCTGTGTCATAGTAGTGAATGCAGAGGATATACATTATCAGCTTATCAACGAGATCTTACAGTTTATTCAGGTCCTTATAGCGTTGTTAGCTTTAGTGATTAATCAACTAACACACTATAGCCGACAAACTTGATGTACAATTTTTGTACAGACTTTGAGAGATATTTTGTTAATCTCATCAATAACACCGTTTAAAACTGCTTTATTAGTTTTTTCTAGATTTGTGTCTAGTGAAATGTACGGTGAATGGTGGATATCGGGTGACGACCGCGAGAATTTCTAGTGCAAAATCTTCAACCAATAAAGATAAAGAATTCTATTATAGGAAGTTGCTGATCCCACAACACAAGTAAACACACTTCGTGTCGGCAGAAAAAATGCAATATTTTTATGTGTATATAAGCAAGGTAATTAAGAAATTGATGTACGAACGGGGAGAAGATCCCACTACAGCTCAAGTCTTCTAAGCAAGCTCACACCACAATAGCCATGATATTATATTAGACAACACCCAACAATAAACCCTTTACTTAGTCTAACAGATAACTTAAATTCAACTTAAATGCTCCTGTCGCTTAAGTATTATTTGTATGGGACAGGTTGTCTTTTTATAAGTTCAGTGTCGCTTTCTTTTCTAACTCTTTTGTGCGTCCAACGATCATAACTGCCCAAATGGCTTTTTCTGCGATCTAGAATGAGTCAATCTGAAAGGAATGAAGGGGGTATATATATACCGTCTTCATTCCTCGACTTCACTTTGTCATTCATTATTTTACACACATATATATATATGTGTGTGAAGTCGTGATACGTGGGCATACGGTGTGACCGTGCAGCCGCCTGATTGCGAAAGCTCGATAAACCCGAATGGCCCCTGGCAGGCTAATTTACTGACATAACTATCAAAGCACGTGCACCTGAAATCATGCGAAACAAAAATTTCTTTCGAGCTGTCGCTGACGCTTCGTATCTTTTCTGACCTTTTAACACTTCGTGTTTTTTTATAGGGTCATATATCGAATATTTTAGCGGTCCCGCAAACGAGCTGAGTTTCGTTTGACTGAGTTCCATCTCCGGAGTCGAGGTGGTTGATGATCCAGGGTCTAGAGAAAAAGGCTAAAATATGCCTCAAAAACAAGCTTAACGCTAATATAATGACAGGCTCCGGCGGGTTGCGACTATACCCAACGCGTATTCCTACGGTAGTCTCCGCTGAAGGTTTCGCACGCTGTGATAAGGTCTGGTGTCTTGGTCGTTTAACCGAAGGACTGCGTGAATGACGCATCCCATTTTCTTCGCGCGGTTCTATTGACGCCTTCGCTGACCCTCAGCGCAAACATGACCGTACCAAACAGTCAATGGAATTGCTAACCCACTCAACGGGCTGAAAGGTCATAGACGAGACCCCTGATAGCGATTCAGTCTCCAGCCATTGTGCATAGTCACTAAGCGCTCACTGTTACCAACATTTGATAGTGAATATACGTAGTAGGAAGATGCAGGGTCGCGGTTTAAGATGTCACCGTCTTAGGTTAGGTTATCGTTGTCGGCGGTAGGTGACGAGATCTGAATCGTCGTTACGATTTCATGCTACTGCTGGTGTTTAACAACGAATAGCACTTTGGGTGTACGATAATTTGCCTGAACGAGAAGCTTAGCCAAAGAGATCAAGCCAAAAATCGCTCTTAGTATATCCGTAATGAATTAGGCGGCGCGCTGTCCCATTTGCTCCGTTCACCACAAAGTAACGTGGAGGCCGGCCCGGACCTGCGCCAACTTTTATACGCTATTCGATGCTATGGCGTGTTTCGCATATCTGGAAAAATGACTTATTGTTTGACAGTCAGTCGACGAGTTCGGGGATTCTTTGCTTTTTAGCTGAATTATTGCTTCCGATGTAGGAGAACTAAAGGTTGTGTGCACGTCACTGCCTCTGTAATGTGTATACGGGTGCTACTACATCCCGATAAAGCTGCCTGTTCTATTCTATGCCGACGTTTAGATAGCAAACAACTAGGAGACGTTAGAGAGTTCATGCGTTTACGTAAGCAGCTTCTTTTTTTAAGGTAAGCTGCCAATAGTGATTCTATTACTGAGAAAGCTTAGAGTCAGGAACGTTTGACTAGCGTTAGGGGATTACGAGGCTGAAAAATTAATAAACTGGTATAAAAGCAACGCCGGGCTTCGAATTGTTTGGTCATGAGCCTCAATTTAGCTAAGGAGACACGGGATGCTGAGATTCATTCGACTTTGAAGGGTAATACTGCCTGTGCCCAAACTAAAACCAAAATACATATTGTTTTACTAAGATTTACCCACATTGACATATCTTTAGTCTGTATTGCTCATCAATAAATCCGACTATCGCTAGGCAAAAATTAGTTAGTATATCTGGTTCGCAATTGAATAATAACTGAATAATATCACTCTGTAGGTATCCTCATGCGTATTACATATAGTGTAATTTGCACATACTCATGTATATGTATATTACAGTAGTTTCTTGGTTGTTTGAAAATCATCACGCGAAAACTGAACGTTTATTTGGATGACCAGTGCACAGTGACTTATCAAACATCAAAAAATAGCCATAGAAAAAAAATCTAATAGAAAATTACGTTTCTTATTTTTTTTCTATAGCTCCCGTAATATCAAGCTTGTTTGGGCACCGGAGTATTTGCATAAGTAAGCAGGGCGCCTGACTTGCCCCGGTTATTCACTGCATGAAGAATCTTCGTTATTTGTGTGATAGAGTGTTTCGAAGCGTTTAAGGAGGCCGAAAGGAAGCACCTACTGCTATCGGTGAAAGTTGTATCTTGTGCTTGACCTCTCTAACTTCGGTGCCTTCGTCTTGGAATCGCTCACGAGGTAAAAGCCTAGGTTATACAGGTGTTGTTCTTTTTGCAGAACAGCAAAGAACCAGCGGGTTGTGTAAAGTCACAGATGCAAAAAAAAAGAGCGGCTAAAGCGCCCTTTCCAGGATCTGTCCAATGCTGCCTTTCGTTTGTCTTTTAGAAAATATTCGCGTGAAGTGATCACTATCTTGAAGAGGTTCTTAACTTCAGATTCTGCTACTCTCTACTACATGTCGAGAGTTTCTCGCACTAGAAAAAAATAGGAGGAAGGTAAACATTTTCATCCGGTCGTCATGTGCTCTGTTGAAAGTGCCCTATCAAGCGCTCATAAGTGTTGTGCTTTTAATTACGATTTCGGGGGCAACTTTGCGAATTACTTAAGACAAACACAAGTTCAGTATATATGCGGCTATTGCGCCATCGTAGAAAATATCTTAACGATTAGAATCATGATGCATAAAAATGAAGCTTTAAAAAATCCGATGACAGTTGGCATTTCCGCCAACTATTATTAGATATGGTCATTTTATTTTAAAATAATCATCCCATATCAAAAAACCAGCAAGCATTCTATATCAGATAGTCAAGGACAATTTAGCGTTGTCTTAAGATAGAATTATCAATACAACGGCAGTATTTTTAGGAAGAAAAATGGTAAATAAATAACAGCATAGGGTAAGTGAAAATAATATGTAAAAGTATCAAGCCAAGAGCTGCATTCAAGCAAAAAAGTGAAATATAGTGGATATAATATATTCCTATGTGTTTTCGACGACATTTCAGACGAAATGTTGATAATTATTTCAAGATGTTTTCTAAGTGTTGATTCAAATTAGAATCAAACGGTTTGATTTCGTGCCCCTAAAAATATACTCTCTACGAGTTTACTAAAATATCAGCATCGTAACAATCACACATATACAATACATTAGTATTATACGAATGTACGCGTTAGTTTAGTAAACTTCCAATGAAAGTGAGTATGATAAACAGTCAATTTGTATATACCTGTTATTTTCTATTAGGTGATCGGGAAGTTTAATTTTTTTTTTCATTTTACACTATATCGTACTTGTAAAGTGTCAAACTTTTCACAGTGGCATCTCTGCTGGATTTCGTATGGTGTCCGATACAGATGATTTGCCTGTGAAGTGGATCTGCATCTGTGATACGATCGGTACTTCCCACTACACGGTATAATGGCTTGACTTCGTTTGTTACCATTATAGCTACGCCGATTAGATCCGAAACCAGTTCGAACAAATGGCGATATTTGGCGGAAGGGCTTTCTTCTTCTCAAATAAGAATTAGTTCCGAGCTCGTCCATCTGCTATGCAATACAAAAATATTCGAAGATGTATAATACATCCATGGCATAGAAAGAAGATTCAGACAAAAACAACCACACCTTGACCTCAGCGCGACTCCATGGGTAGCATGTTACTCATGGCGTAGTTTGTATTGCTACCAGTGCGCAAGCCGCTACTGTTGAACTGAAAAGACTGTATAATTAGCGCCCTCAGTCACGACATAGGAACAAGAGATTTTGGATCTACGATGTCTTCACATATATTTTTGAATGATAAAGAAATGTTCATCAGGCAAGATGTGTCGTACCGCTGAGTTCAATTTATCCTGACTCCAAGGGGCGAAGCCCTGTCCCGCAACTGATTTTCAGCCTTTACTCTCTATATGTTAAATTGTCCAGGAGCTGAATCGTGAAATATTACTACGGGTGTCATCTGGCCCACAGTACGAAAAAAATTCAATCTACCGTTGAAACCCGTAAAAGGCAAACTTACCTCACATATTGTCAGCCCCGATGTGAGACACTATATGCTATGTTTTTCTATCAATTATTGCCTGTTCGGTATATGGGTCTTGCTGGAATTGTGTGGCTTTCTTCTTTAATAGACCTATGAAACTGCATGGTGATAACACGTCACAGTGGCCACTTTCTACCGTTTAAATCAGGACCAGTGACGGCTGCTGGTAACCGCATGGCTGCAATTACCATGACGAAACAGTAAACGAGATATGCATTAGCCACCTAGACCGCGCTGTCCAAGGAATGATGTGACTGGGGCGTATAAAATGCTTAATAGCGTCGCTATTCTGTTTTGCATAAGTCCTGTGTGAATAAGTGGCATGTGCAAGAACGTAGATGAATGAATAGAACTCGAACATATAATGATAATAGAAATAGTATAGTAATAGTCCTGCGCTGATAGCTACTATTGTATACAACTATTGCACTGTTAACTTTATAATAGTGAATTATTCAAATCAAGTCAAATTCAAACCGTATTCGAGATAAACAGGGAGTGACTCGTAAAGCGACCGTGCCCCCGTGATGGTGCAAGGGTAACGCGTGTGCTTATTGAACTTACTCGTGCATGGTAACCTGGGTTCAAAGCCGGACGCAGACATATTCGGCCTTATACTGGCGGCCTGAAGTGATATGAAGCAATGCTTAAACAAGACAGATTTGAAGGCGCAGGTTTAAAAAGTCAACTGTTAGGAAGAGGAGTTTGATTTGCCTTCACTGGCCGATCGGCTAGCTATTCGATACCCCATCGGCAGATCTTTACCTGAAATAGAAAGTCACCGGACAGATTTCTAATGCAGTTGGAACTGTACGCCTGACGTATTGTTCTTACAAAAAAAAAAGACGATGTCGTTTATTGTAAGGTATGGTGAGTCACGATCAGTTCTTTGGGATATGATGGCGCGTAAAGTTCGAAAGCAATGACATAACTATTCGAGTCGGTTAATCGACAACCTTAGGACAACATCGCACCATTCGATTTGATCAGGGATCTGTATACGTGCCAATTAATAATTCTTGAGTCCAATATACAAAAGTAATGGAAGTCACCACGAAACGTTCAGCTCATCACAGAAAAGCCACTGCGAAATCTTTATTTAAGTTGAATTAATTAATTAGTTATATTATTAATTAATAATAATAACCAAACGAGGCTATACTATTTTCTAAGGGGCGCATGATGAGGAGGCAAGATGCTAAGTTAAAAGCCGATTATGACTCCACCCTGTTCGATGTCTATTCGGATTTTAACAATTATTAAATATGCTTAAGCTCTCTCGGCCAGTTTGTCCAGCCGTCGTTGACGGGAGACCTTCGTATAAGCCTTGTGTTTTGTGTCGGTAATACGCATATCTCGTTTACGACGATAGCCGAACAAATTTCAGGGCAACTGACACGGCATTGCGGGGGGTCCGGGTGGGGCCTGTTGAACGGAGATATTTACTAATTCGGAAAATAACCGCATCGATACCGGATACAGTCTTGCTAGTCGTACAGCCTCTGTCGCTTTGTGTGTCTGCGTTATTAAATGCCTACTATGACTTGAGAAACTGTAGAGCTAAAGAGATTTCCAAGAGGCCGGAGGTGACGCAAGAGATGCAACGGAAGCGCTGTGTAGAGACGGCGAAAGAAACCTGTCAAATCATGTTGCTTGCCGAAACTCGCCCTTACCCCTCATCTCCCTCCCTCCCTCCCGCCCCCCTTTTTTTCTTTTGCTCTCTTGCTGTTAGTCCAGTTTCCACTATTAGGGTAAAACAGAGCTATTTTTTGTAAAAAATCTGACATATATCTGCCTAGCTTTGGCAGACTCCTTTGACGGCACACACTCCTCAAGATAGAGGAGCCAAACATCGCCTCACAACAGTTCCACCTAAACCTATCCTCTCTCGAGTTTACGCCCTGCAAACTGTGATGACGTGCTGCTTCCAGGCGCCAACGTGAAATAACGTCAGGTCCGGTTTACTTTTTCTTTCTCGGCATTTGTTCAATGAGAGAATGCGTGAACGCACAGAAAGCTTAACGTTTTGCCTAAAACGTCATTTAAGTTTATTGTATTGCAAAGTTTTTCGGCATTCGAATATAATAAAAGGAGCGAACCCAAAAACAGCGTTCTGGGATCATTTTGGTCCGGAAGCCTAAATGCCGAACTGAGGAAGGGATGCGATAGAGGCTGTTTTTTTGATGGACGCGCTGGTCGAAGGAATACTCACTAAACATCGAAGAAAAACAAATAGTGAAAGTACATCCGTAACTTAAAATTGTTATATATATATATATATATATATATTACTAATAGTAAAATTATCATCATCATGATGTGTCGCTTTCACTTAAATAGAATTATCAAGTGATTTTACGATGCTTAACGTGACAAATGCAGTGGAGAATATGTTCTGTAGCACGCTACTATGGGAAACAATATTTGAATCAGTTTCCATAAAAGACTCAATGATACGAGGTTTCGAGCCTCGTAGGTGTGAATCTATAGCGCCAGATGAATACTTTAATAACAGTGAAGTCGGGTCCGCATAACTCATTTGATGCCAACCTACCCTGTTGCGCCCTTGACGTGTTATAACGCCATTGACCTCAGTAACCTCATATTTTAAATGATAACAAAACAGACATGATGTATATACAGATTCTGTATAAACCTACATACCCACACAGGAACAGACGCGCCACACCAATTAATTTTACATGTTATTTACTAACAATTTAAAGGCCTCTTTATTTGTTCTTCCGTCCCTTTAAATCTCGACACCTATGATAAGATATTAGCAATGAATTGCAAGCATATGGAGAGCTTCCCCGTTTCCACATCTTCGACATTCTTCGGGATTTGCCCTCAGTCCCCTATTTAGCGCTTCTTCGACCATTTCGAGGGAAAACGCATAACAAGGCCATCCCAATTTGGCCCGCTCTATCCGGACTTGTATCTGTCGATCGTCATCACACGACGTCATCGACGGAACCGTTGGAGACGATGCTGACGTTGAGCACAGGCGACGCGTTGTTTTCTCGTTTGCTCACATCCCTTTTAGGGGGTCCGTTTGCTACGGCGGTGGTTCTATTTGACAACAGTCAAATCTAAAATCGACAGGCTCGATGCGCCTATAGTTCTGTCCTATTTCGTCTCCGCGAGTTTGGCCGAACTTCTTCGTTTGAAGCAATTGAGTTTTATCTGCCGACTGTTCGCAGACGAACAGAGACTACTAACAGGAGGAACTTGGCAGACCTTAAGGCTTAGGGTCTTATTCTGGTCCTAGCCATCGAATAGAGTCGATTGCTCACGAAAAGGAATTTGCTCATCAGAAGGTCTGTCCGTGTTTTTCTTTCACTTCAGAGGGAAAGTTCTTTGAAAGACAGTAACGGATCTAGTTGCTGAAGGAGCAATTTCTATATTTAAATATAGCAATATTTAAATTCGAAAAAAATTATTCGTCTACATAGAAAGTTATATGCTAAATGAAACAGTGTAAAGTGCATCTGTTCTAACTATTGCCTTATATATCCAATACGAAACACGTGTGTTGTCGTGATGTGAGCAGACGCTGATGCGGTGAAACAATATATATATATATATAACGCTGTAAAATGCAAAATATGGACGAAACGATTATAAATTCTTTCTTTAGAAATTTTACTTTGGAGCTGTCAAACGCTGAGTGTTTCTTGCCGATTATAAAAAAAAAAAAATATATATATATATATATATATATATATATATGAAAAGCAAAGAATAGGGCTGATATTTGCAAAAAATGCTGTTTTTGTCTCTGCGAATTGCAATGGGTCCCTATGGGTTATCCTACTGTATGTCGGGTATCTAACTCGAAGGTCGCCTGTTTGATTGTCATCGGTGCTGACCTATGCATGTAGTATTTCTGTTCATAGTTCTTAGCTGATTTGTAAAGATGTAAGTCAACCGCAATTATAAATGACGCGTCCAAGACCTTTTTTATGGTGAAGATGAAATGGCTATCCTTACTTGAATTTCTTACTTGTATGTTTGCACCTTTCCAAAATTCATAAAAACATTACTTAGCCACTCCATGATTCTGGACTTCCCATCGTTGTCAATATAATGATAGGTAGAAAAAAAAAACTACAGAATTAATCCCGTCGCCTGAAATGATGAAATAATGAAATTAAGATTGTTCAATTTATTAAGTTTCCTGCTCTCATTCAGCCTTTATGGCCCGAACATGGCTTCGCGAAATTTGGGAAAGTGTCACACCTCACTTTTAAGTTCGAAAGTATATAAATTTATAGATAGTGCGCGACACAAAGCATACGTGTTATATTACTGCGTTTTCGTTAGAAGAAGTTCCTCGGTTAGATATGAATGAAAACATAAGGGAACTTTTGCAGTAACTCGGCGCACCATCAGTAAAAATATTCCTGATACGTGGTCGCGGCGGCTCAAAGAAAGTTGAACCCAACACTGTGAAAGTTTGGATCGCTTTCACGTATCTGCACTAGCCCGATATCTCGAGAAAAGTCGGAAGGCTACTCAGACACTTCGAAAATTGCAAGACCAGACACGAATCTCAGAAGGTTTTGTTAGATAACTAATTGTGCTCACCGCTAAGGTAGCACTGAAGCAGCTAAAGGTACGAGATATGAAATAGCAAAATTTACTAGGAAAGGGTTCGTAACGGTCGTGTTGGTAACGGTAGAGGTCTCTAAGGGATTGCCGGTAATATGTAAATGTACAAAAGTGCTCTCTGCAGTAGGCGACAAGCTGGAAATTTCTATTGAGGGTCGCAAAGCAATTGGTATTCGACATGTCATGCTAGGCGTTCAATGCAACCCACGTATTGGATAAAATAATCATTAGAACTTTTTATTAGGAATTTTCTCTATAGCCGTACTATATGAAAAAACTCAACTGAAGTCGAAACTGCTTTAATGGCATATTAACTAGAAGTTCAAGAGAAATAACGAGAACGGCATTTTATATAAATTTAGGTTCTTTGCATAAAGGTTTAATAGGAATAAAGTCCTATTGCTTTCACCAATGTGTCTGACTTTCGATAACTTGATTTGAATGTAACTAGTGTAAGACGAAAGGGGTCACTTCTATAGTCAGTGATTATTTTTCTATGGGCTGAACTATTTGCTACAATGAAGGAAAGCTGCAGCAAGTGTTATTCTATTCGAATATGTTTTTTTGCTGTTGAAAATCAGGCAAATGTTACGGCGGGTATTGTCGACTGAGATTCTCTTTGCTGATGGGCCTAGAACAGCCCATTAGCAAAGGGAAAGATGCGTCGACGTTCTGTTTTATCCTAAATTTTACCCTGCGAACTAAGTGGGCCAAGTTGTATAGGAGTGAGTGGACACGTTTTGAACGTGTTCTTTTAATTTTCCTATCATCCTTGCCTATTACATTTCGAGTGTTTAATTCCATGCTTGTATAAGGTCATCGAGGGTTCAAGAATCCTCGTAAAGCTTACGAAAGCATTTAGCTGAGCTGCCCTCGTTAATTAATAGCAACTGTGTTATTCTACCCCATATTCAAAATGAATGCATCATTCTGGGTTTAAATCTATAAAAAAAATCGTTAATTAAATAGTATGTAAATAGTCGTATCGTAATAGAGTCATAGAGTGAATAATTTCTTCAATCTGTTTCTTCAAAACATACTTTTAAAGGAAAACGTGATAAAGTTTTCAAATTATTAATCAACTAGAACTAAATTTGGAAACTGACGAGTGTTCCATTTTGATTCTTGCCACAATTTGAAATATATGGATTAGTCCTAGTCACAAATATCGAAGCTATATCTATCGGAACTACAGATATCGAAACAGAATATTACACATCTTCGGCGCTTTGCCTCGTTCTTGCTTTTCCAGCAAATATACAAATTCTTTAAAAAATAATAATACTAATAATTTTCGAGGCAATACATCGCAGACAGGACATTCAGTTGAAGGTCGTCCTGTTTCCTTTTTGAACGTACCGTGATTGGTTGGCAGGTTCAACAGGAACTTATGCAAAGCCATAAACACGGATATATATGGGCGTCGGTAAACTCGTCAACATCTTTCAATGAACCACTGTCATATTTTTACTATCGCTAATCTTCCGGTCGGTGCAATTCTGATTCCGCATGTTTGAACTTCAAACCTGTATAGTTTTTGGCAGGTTACTCGTAAGTAATGTCATGCGTGTCCGACTTCCTACTTTCTAGACGGATGGCGGGGAGAACTTTCTTCCTAGAGAATGCAACCGTAAAATGTCACAGTTTCTAGAGTAACACCTGCTCCTGTGCTCAAATATTGGGTAGATGTAATATTATCTGTGTTGGTTGCTCTTTTTGGGAACCTTATCCTATTTCTTTATATACCAATAGGTTTGTTGTATCAGATCCTCGAAAATTTAAGCTTCTTAGCAAACACTAACCTAGTTACTTAACGCTAATTACATACGCCAACAGATTAGGTTATCGTACCGGGTACGAACTCAGGATCACCTTCTCCGTGATCCGACTCGCATGTGAAGCTCTGTCGAACCCAATGTGGGTTCAACATTTATATGGCACAATAAAATGTTCTAGCAGCTAAAACAGCGGAACATAGTAATAGCATAAATAGTTCATCCCCTGGCAACGCAGATTCGAAGGTATACAATTTATGTTGAACTTATTCAACTGTTAAATTTACATTGGAGGGTGAACAGTTTGAAAAAAAAGGCATATATTTATTATTCTATTTTTGGCTATTATTCACATCGTGCAATGATCAATTCGAAATTGGTCGAATCGGGTCCTAAAAATCGTAGAACCTAATAACATCCTAAATTTTCCATTCATGTCTAACACTTGTGTAGGTTCTAGCAAAATCGTTGCAGACTTACCGTTCGTTAATGGCAAAAAGTGCTCGGAAATTAGGAACGTTGGAAAAAGTGAGCACAGCTGTTGCTGATGGAACAAGAGCTGCCGAGTGCAACTTCTGCAAAATGTATGGTAAATCAGTTCCGAGAAAATGATTATCAAAGTTAAGCCAACAGTGGCAGTAATCTAGAAATGATCCACCTATATAGAAGAAAAGTATACGATTTCGAAATCCTTTCGTAAGGGAAAGTCAAAGTGTTGGGATCTCAATTTTGCACCGTCCGTAGAAACCTTGCCACCTATTATTGATGTTCACCGATATTCGCTCAAAAACTTACTATTTCCAAGAGAAATTGCAAAAACACGGTTGTTTACTAAATGTAAGGATCCAGATTAAATACACGTTCTTCGAATCAAAAGGCCGAACGAAAGCAAAAAGACGATGAAACTTGGTAACGACGAGGATAATGATATCTGCGTATTTGTTACTTTAGCCAAGAGCCAACAAGAGCTAATCGCTCCTGTTTTGTTACACGAGCCTAATCCGCTATTTTCGCTGTTCAGTAAAATTCGTTCGGCTCATGAGTGAGGGTCATGAAACCATCAAAATATTACGGTATTCTTTTATGGTACCCGTATGATCCTTTTTCCGGCCTTATCAGCCGTCGTTTCGTATTTAGGTTCGTTCAGACGGCCAGGCCAGCCTATTCTAGAATGACTGTGTCGCTTCGAATAATATTGATGACACTGATGATACTGCGAAGCTGTAAGGAAGATAAGGCGAGGGCCTCATGTGGACAAAAATGTCAACAGATTGGAACGATGCTAAGGGCAAATATGTAGCGGCCAGAGAAACTAAGCAAGAGTAAAAATGACTGTTATTGTTATTATCGTTGCTACCATAATTATTTTTGCGCAAAATAGCAATGTATAGTAGCGTAAATAGAGTAAAAGTTATTGTGTATGAATGTTAATTAAACCGAATGCAGTTTGGATGAGAGCAAGCGGTAGACACGCTGTAGAGTACGCTGATTTGAACCGTCCTGCAAACCCCCGGGAAGTCCAATGGGAAGGCAAGGCGTGAGCGTGCCGTGCTATAAAAGTTCATTAATATCGATCTGTGTATACGCTTTGCGGCAAATCATAAGCTGATGGCAAATAGAAGCATATATCGTTGTATCGAAAAAAGGCAAGAATAGTAAGCATTAACAATCGTCATACATATGGATACGCCACTTACATGTCGAAACACTATATGTATGTATATATTGGAATAAACTTATGAGATGCACCTAGCGCCCAGCCCCACAGCCCCTCGGTCGATGAAGTTCAGTAGTGTCACTGTTTGGACTCGATGGAGCCCTAGACTATTACCAACAATCTTTGCTGAATCGGACGCGCTGAGGTTTCTTCTTGTCAGCGTAAACGCCACAGTAGTAGCAAAAGATGGAGCATATAATAGGTGCAAAGCAAGTTAGTGGTTTTTAAAATTGCCGCCCGCTGCTTTGACATACAAGGTATCCAGAATGTTACGCCGCTCTATGAAAGCTCGGACAGATTCAAAGCGTACAATTCATTTTCGTTCGTTAGTTTTTAAACTTATGTTGAAATAGTGGTTTAGTCTAAAAAAAAAAACGAGACACTTCAGAAGACGCTAAACTTTGGTTAAAAATCGCGCGGACTCTTGAAATTCTTTGCGAAAGTTTAGCATCTTCTGACAGAAATGTCGATCGCGTTGTTTCCGGAATAGTTTCCTATTTATTTAAAATAGATGTATCTAGCTTACGACAGCTTTATAGAGAAGCAAATGAACATTAATTATGTCTAGTATTACCTTTCGATTAATATCTTTAATATTGCCGCCTTTTTCTAAACACCCTGTAGTCTTCTCTAGTGTTAATCGCTATAACACTATATTTCCGGTGCTTCTTTGTGTTGATCCAAGTAAAAGAAAAACTACTAAAGCTCAATCGATATTGGCAAAGTCCATAGTCGGATCCACCATAAAGGTTCCTGGTTGCATACTATAGGCTATATTCAGCTCATTGAGTAACTAGTAACGCACAGCGGTTCTGAGCAGATCATTCGTGCGACCATCGTTCGAAAATAATCGAACAATGGAGAATCTATAGCTGGATGACTAACGTTGCTATGGTCTTGATGAACTTCAACTGCTTCCATGTTCATCTCTAAGGCTTGGCAGGTTCAGGCGCTCCTTGTTTGCCATATGTTGTAGACGTCCTACGTCTGCCGAGTAAAAACTATTCATCCATTCACCCGTCCATTTGTGGCAATTAACGGATTATAGCGTTTCGAAACATATAGTAGGTCGAATAGTAACAGATCATCTCCATTTTCATACGTTTTCGATCAGAGGACTAGTAAAAAACCAAAGAAAAATTAAACGAACTCTCCTCGTTCAGGGTACGACTGATGTAACAGGTGGAACACAACCCACAACACATTTATTCAGGTACAATTTTTACAGACGTACCTAAAAGACAAAAGAGTAAATCTAAAACGTACACAATGCTTTTTATACTAAACGAAAGAAAATGTGTAGAATGTCACAATTTTCATACGCGGGGCAAATATTTCAACATAAAACACATTTATAACAATGGGAAAGAACTAAATAATGGATATGTATCCAAAGATATCTAAGTGTTCATAGCTCATACAGATTAAAGCAGGTAAGACTTAGTAGAAGCACACTCCGTTTAATTCGTCACGCATACGAATATCTAACGGATTTTACAATATTTCTCGGTTATATTCAATCCATCAGTAAATCATTTCGTTAAAAGGAAATTTACTAGTTCTGTTTACTATAAGTATTCGACCCGTGAAATATCACTATTCTATGAAAGTTCTCTTAACAATCTATCTAATTGCATAATAGGCCGATTCGGTACGATTCTACCGAAACACTCAGATTCAAAGAAAATTGCAGATCTTAGTTTTTCCTATAAGTTTTGTGAGTCTTTTTTTAAAATAACTAAGAATGCTATCTTCGTGTGTGGGGTATATTTAAACGTTCGTGGATTCGGTGGTATATTACAACGTGAAGCTGTGCTATCGAGAGGGTATATTATAGAATATATCATGTGGGGGCCGTCTGGCGTATTTCCCGCTATACCCTTTCAGAATATCTATAGTATATTTATAATAACATATGACAACATGAAATATAATAATAATATATGTATAATAATTAGCGGCAAATTTCGTCGTAGCTTTGTCGTGCGTAGGGTTAATGGCGAACACTTCCGACGTTTCTTTACCGGTTTTGCGGCAACAAAAACAGTTTAAATCGGTTCAACGTATGTATTCGAATGGGTTCGTTGAAAAGCAAAGTTCTCGCCGGACGTCACAAAGGCTTTTCACTCGGTTCTTTTCGACTGGAAATTGTAGTTGTAAATGCGTTTATAGTATAACGAGTACATTTAAATAGGACTAAACCTGACCCTGTAGGCCATGCGATTTACTACTACAGCAGAGTTCTTTACCAGACCGTGAAGAGCAGTTAAGTAGATGAATGCTAGATATAAAGGAATAGAGAAGAAATGTCTAGAAGGTTAAGGGAAAGATATAGTTCTTTCACATTTTGTAAATTATACCAAAAATTTAGGAAATCGCCGGTTCAAGGCTGGAATGGAACACGGCATCGAACACGTCTCATTTCAATCATTTCAAGTATAGGAGGCAGTGGTCGCATTGCTTTAAAGGCCAGAACTACTTCCCACAATCTAGTACCGTTGTACAACCATCCGCAGCTTATCCATATTTGTGTGTGTTTAATAGTTATGTTTTTGTATGTATCGATAGATCTACTCTCAGGTTAAATGATACATATTTGCGAGTGTTCAATTATACGGTTTAAACTGGTGCGCTCGCTAGTTCTACTAACTCTCATGAAATAATGTCAACTTTCCGGAAGTTTTTTCCTATTGTATATTGACACAGTTCCAGTGTCCGTGTCGGACTGGGTGAGAGAAATAGTTATTTTGTATTGTTTTTCTTCAGCTTTTCCTAATCTAACAGGCCATGGAGTTTACTAGCGAGCTGGTAAAGTCAAATGCCACATTGTTACTGTTTCTCGTTATTGCTATTCGATTCAAATCACCTAAACTCGGCGAAATACTAGCTTGGCCATGTCTATTTATGTGGTAGCGAAAGAAGGTAAGCGGGCCGGCGATTGGAGTCAAAAATGATGACGAAGTACGGGCTGTGATTCAGCACCGTGCGGCTACAAGAAATCGAACCAGGGAGAGCCCGAGCTGTTTGGCTATTCTGTGTGGCAGGACACGGACTAGTTACTGTTTGGGATCCCGAAGAAAGTAGAGTAAAATCTAGTGGATTTGGAAAATTCATATATGATTGTCTCTCCCCTGATTTAGCTTATCTAGCTAGCATCGTTGACAATTCAGATTGTTATGCATTTTGATCTTAGTATTTACGTTATAACAACTTTAAAAATATTTAGCGTGAAAGGTTATTTAAAATTTCACGATCTACCTCAACACTGACGCGTATAATTCAGCGAGAATTGAACAAGGTACCCTCGTAGAACTGAGATGTAAATAATGTACTGCATGCACCAAATCCAAACTCCCTTTCTTAGTGTACTAGCAGCTGCATATAGTGAATCATGACTGTCTTCAAGCTCCTATCATTATGACTA
>NW_019213160.1:340237-344712 GCF_002532875.2 Varroa jacobsoni | reverse complement strand
ACATGGACTTCTACTACCCTTCCTTTAGATATTGTATATAGAGGAAACAAAACTATAATTTTTTTCATAATTCGACTTCTTTGGAGCTTGTATGATACGTATATAGGTATACGACTTATTTTGCCCAGGTTGTTACTCACAGAGCCATCCAATTTTCCGCCGCCAGTGTTGTCGTTAAAGGCTTGTGTGTTTCTCGAATAGCGATAGAAGAAACAGGCAAAACAAAGCGTCTATTCCATGGATAAATCGTACTCCGTTTACCTGTCAGTGTGTGTTAGGCACTTTATCTCCCACTTCATTTAGGTTACGGGTGAACCTCAAGATGAAAAATCTAAAAATTTCTGGCTTAGAGTTCACCATCAACAGGCATGTATTCACATTACACACGACTGAAAACGTCAACCTCTGAAACGTCGTGCACGCATGCAATGGCGTTGAAAGAAACAATTACCCGATAGTGCATTTTTCTCGAGCGTCACAATTGTTTTACTTCCACATTGTGACAAACGTGTACAAACACGTGGCACGTGCCAACTTTCCCCTTTCGTTTACATCCAGCCACCGACCGTATTGCCCCTAATGCAAATTAACGCGCTTTTTTTATTTGAAAATTTGTCAATACAGTAAACTGTTCTCAAAATAATACTGCTTGATATTTACATGTAATAATATATTAAGCAAATACGAACACAATATTCCTAGTTTACGAGGCAGCGCTCTATTTTACCAGCCTAATGTTCTGGCGGAATTGTATTGGGAAGCATTAGAATAGAACAAAACTTCGCTCTCTGTCAATACACGCGGGACCAAGTTATGTTCCTCACGGGTGCCGCCGCAACTGCTTGTTGGGTTCGCAGTGGGGCAAGGTGGGTGTACGGAAACTAAGCGTCACTTAAGCTTGATATTTCTATGGGAAAGCTTTTTAGCTAAACAATATTTTATTTTTTTCTCCCGCTATTTTAGCGCCGTCGAGTGACGCGAATAATCGAACTACTGGACAAACCCACGATGCGATATGTTAGAAATTTCGTTAACATATATGTTCCGTTCAACATACGCTTATTAGATTGATACTGAGATGCACTTCGTCATTTAACCTATAGCGAGTGTGGTTGCTAGCGGCGGTTTCACATTTAGCGCAGGGTGTGATGGTAAAAATAAAGAACAGTTCCGGTGAATGAAATTAGTGAACTATATTCTACTATTTCAAACTGTAGGCATACAGCGTTAGATCTAAGCTGGTAGCTTTGCATATCGTGGGCAGTTACCTGACCCTTACTATAAGTGATTTATTTATGATTTATTGTTTAGGACCAAAGAGACTAAAGAATTTGCAACATTGTTGGTTAGTAGTTTTCTTTATTAAATGGCTAAATTTCTAACTACCAAAAAGTTGGGTAATTTTTTTCAACTAGAAACTTCGCCGTCCAAGATATAATACTGTAACTTCGTTTCAACAATTTAAAAATCAAACTGATCTCATTTTATGGGACGGAGTAGTACAATATGGTTTACCAGTTAAGCGCCGAACATCTGAGCTGTATTCCTTTAACGCTCTAGTCGCTTCGCAGTCCTTTCTGACTATCTTTCGCTGCAACAGTTCTCTGCATGTAGCAGCGTCTGGTAGCGGTTCCTATGGTAACTAGGACATGTGTTACAGATGTCCTCCCTCTGGGTTATCTTAAGGTCTGGTGAATTTTCGCTAAATGTTCGTGACATATTCCTGCACGCTTAGACGTGAGTGTTTACGATTCACCCCAGCTCATTCTGAAAGTCAGAGTCGTATTTCCTTGTTAATCTGCTAGCTCGCGAACCCTTCCTCGGCGCGGAAGAGCGTGCACTGCCCCAAAGGGTTCTGTAGACCCACTTCTACGCAATGCTTACGGGCAGGGAAGGGCGTTATCTAACTCCCGTTACCTTTGGCTACTGTTTTCTAAAGCTATCCGTTAATACACTGTGCCTCATTTCGTTAGCAACTGGTCATCCACTAAGGACGTTAACTTCGGCAACCAGTGATAAGGCTCATGAGTCCGTGTTAGATAAGAAAAACACGAAAACACGTTATATTCAAGACTTAGTAGATAAACACTATGAAACCTAATTAAGGCCTGATGCTAGCCATGGCAAAACAAATGCTAGAAACGTAAAAATATTATTTGCAACGGTTGATTTTCGAGGCTCCGATGTCTGACAAAATAAAGGGATAAAAATTTAGGCAGACACAGTTGGCGATAAATAATACAGTAGAATTGGACCAGTTGCTATCAAAAGTTCTTAGGCAAACACATTACGCTCGCAAAACCCATTTAGTCTGTCTCAGCCGCAACTGAACTAACCAGAAAAGTAGTTCCTTTTACATACGCCTTGCACGAACCCGTAATCTTAGCACCATCTCGCATACACTTATTCGTTATTAGCTAACCGTCTCTTGCCAGTGGTTAAGTAATTAGGCATGAATTCAGATTGCTGCTTAAGAATGGATTAGCGAGAGCACTTAGAGCATTTGTTATTTGCTTCGGTCAAAGTATGTTCGCTGTGAATGATCCTTCAGTCTCGACCCTTTTTTCAGCCGTTGTCTCCGACAAATCCGTAAACTGGTAATACATTTATTTGACTGATAGCAGAAAACGCGATTTTTCTTGTCTTTCACTTGTCGTGGTCTGCCCAATAAGAACAGACTTCATCATGTCCAAAAAATCACGATTACTAATCCGCTCATGGTCGATATTACTTTGGGGCACATACAAATCGACATTTTAGGTAAAAAAAAAAAAAGCGCTCCGCAGGCTCAGCATATAATACCAATACTACTGAGCATTTAGCGCAATTAGCGATGCAGTAATCAAGAACCTTCAGAAGGTTTTTGGGCTTACCAAGTTACGGGTAACAGGACTTGGAGTTGCCTAATACGGGCGTTTTACGGTGGCGTAAGCACACATACGAGTTCGAGCCTGTCCAGTGCCTACTCATTAGCGTGATGGCGGGGGCGGTGACGGAAGCAGGGGCCGTAGCATCTATAACAATTGTTTTCTTGTAACAGTAGGGTATCATGTGGCGGGCGAAAAAAGGCAAAAAGCCAGACGTTGGGTGGTAGGAGATCAGACGAGACATGCCTTGTTGTTCTCATCGAAGAGCACGTCCATTAGGAAACAGTACCACATACATATATAGGCCAGACAATGATGCATGTAGCTTGGCAAAGCAAACCAATGCACTCGAATGGTTATAGGCGAAATTGACATGCAAGGGTACGTTGTATATATACACACACAAAGGCATTCATTTCAATACAATAACGAACGAAGGCAACTAAATAAGGATTGTTTTTATTCCAGTACACTGCACAAGTGGCAACTGGCTTACCTTGGCTGACTAGCATTTCGTGACGTCCCTAAAATGAACGTCATAAAAAGAGCGGAGCGCCGCTACTTTGCCGTTGGTTTCCGTCGGATAAATCCCACGTCAAAAATGTCACCTGCTTTTGTGTTGTTCCTGGAAACTGCTTACTCAGCCACCTAACGGCAACAGCCACAGAATTATTCGAACCAGACGGACATGTCAATAGGATTCTAGAAATGAGCTACAAAAACTTCGTGGTCGACGGTGTGGTATCACGTGCATTTAGATTAGGACGCAAAACAGGGAAAAGTTATTGACTTCTAAACTTTTTTATTTAGTGTTCATTTGCAGATAGGTAAAAGAGCCAGATGTGATATGATGAAGCAAGGATAGGAGAGCTGTTGAAGGAAATTCTACTTTTTAAGAAGCACAAAGCCTTTGTATTGGAATATCGTCAAGGGCTATATGCTAATGCAGAGACAACAGCCAAGTCCGCTTCTATGAAGGCGAAGCGTTAGAAGCGTTTCCTGCGTGCTTGGTTAAACAAAATTAAAAGGGTGGTGATAATATTGCATCCACAAGTTAATCTAATCTTGATACAATACAGAAAAATACTCGATGTATAATATTTGTAAACAGGCCTATGCCCATGTTCATGCCGAAAGATCTGAGTGCATCATACCTTAATTTACTACCGTCAAGCGTAGAATCATTACTGCCTTGTTGCAGGGAGATCTCAGTGAGTCGACACCTTGCCCGACACTACGATTTGTAATTCGAACTTTTAACTTGAACTTTAGTTAATCCCACTGCACCTATAACATGCGCCCACATTTCCCAGTAAAAGTCATGGATTTCTAATAAAACAACCATTGCATATTTTTCAAGAATGGTAAACGACCGTCAAGTTTTTTTGACCCAGAAAGTAAATTGCATCAAGAACTTTTGCTCTTAGAAACCTCTATATTACCGAGCAAATAACCTATATGTTTTAACTTTACATTTTGTATCACCGTTAAGCATTGCTGCACAAGACTATTTCTCAGCGCTACACGAAATATGTCTGCGCGCGGTTTCAAACCTAGACTACCTCGCGTGTCTCCTCTCTCTCTCTCTCTCTCTCTCTCTCTCTCTCT